>NW_020897714.1:23819376-23981818 GCF_003984885.1 Neopelma chrysocephalum
CCCCGGCCCCCGCCGCGTACCTGCCCAGCCCCCGCCCGGCGGCCCCGCAGGGCCGGGCCTGACCCCCCCGCCCCCGGTGCGGCCCCGAGCTGGCGAGGCCTGCCCGGCACCGCACTGCCCGCCGCGGAGCCCGCCCAGCCCCTCCCGGGCGGGCGCCGCCGGCCGGGTGGGTAATGCGGAGAGCGCTCTGAAGTTCGCTGCTCGCCGGGCCGCATCCGGCGGGCGGTGCGGGGCGGTGCGGTGCCCCGGGGCTGTGCGGTGCCCCGCGGCGGGTCCGCAGCGGCCAGGGGCGGCGGGAGGCGCGGGGCCTGCGGTCAACCCGGCCACGCTCCCCCCTTCCCGGTGCACCGCAGCGGGCGAACGCCTGCACGGCCGCCTCCCCGGAGCCGGGCAGGGCAGCGGAGGGGAGGGGAGGCAGAGGGGAAGGGAGCCGCTGCCGGGGCGGGCAGGGCGCCGGCTTCCTCCCGAGGCCGCACCGGTGCCGCACCGGAGCGTGCGGTGGAAGTTTAGCGGTGCCTTAGAGCATCCTAACTTCGGCGGCGCCCCTGCTTCTGCCTGACTGGGAAAAGGGAGCAGATGGGGAAAAATGCCATGAAAGTGACCCGTAAAAACAAATTCCCCGCAGCCGATACGGGAGGGTCCGCAGCCAGGCTCTGCAGCCTTAAGCCTGGAAATACGTGAATATCCCAAATGGCAGGAGCCGGTAGATAGCGTAAAGGCTGATAGAGATTGTTTTATCTGTATTGTGATGCGGTATGTTTGCGGGTTAAATTGTTGCTGAATGGCTTCGAGGGAGGTGGAGGAGGGGTTAATGATTGTTTTTCGCCTCCTAGTTGCCATGAGAGGTCCTTAGAATTCCCTGCAATATTGCAGTGCATAGATAAAAACTTATCGCAGGGGATGCAATTTCCTCCTTGGAAGGAGGCGAGGACTGCCGTCCTCCCTTGCGAGTCTCACGGTTTGTGCATAAGCAGACTGGTCCGTAGCCCTCCTCTGGAGCATCAGGTACGGTCAGGCCACTGAGGAGAGCACGGGAGTCAAGGGGTTGAATCAGCACTGCGTTGCTTCTCTGCTCCTGCCCTTGACCGAGCAGTTTCGGTGGCACACGTGCACGCCCACCGCCACCACCGCAAGGCAGGCGAGGGTAGGTGAAACCGTATCCCTGCCGTACCGATTTCAGAACATAGGCTCTTTGACAGAAAAGGCACCCTGGGAGGAAATGTGACACCTTCTAAGGCCTTATGAAATGGTTCCAGTAGAAATTTAAGTGAGTGATAACATAGAGCACAGGCACAAAGTCACCCACCATTCTTGACGTGCAGGTGAGGGTGGTGCGTGCTTGTTCGGAGAAGCTGGCTTAAATACCAGTTCTGGGAAGCAGAATGGTGCCTCACCTGATATTAATAGGCGAGGCATGATAAATAAGTGAATATCTGGTGTGAAATCCTCTCCCACACACACTGCAAGCAGAATTTTCCCATTCGTTTTAAAGAATTTGGAGTTTTTGCTGTTGACTTCTCCTCTCCTGGGTTTTTCTCATCTTTTTTTTTTCTTTTTTTCTGGGTGCTGCAGAGCTGAGCAGTAAAATGAAGGACATAAAAAACATAACAAGTAGAACAAAACAGAAGTAACACCACTGAAAAATGTTTGACCTGTTTTTTGCCTTTGTTTGTGAGCCATACAAGGAAATGTGTTGGGATTCAAAGTGGACCTCATCAAGTGTAATCTTGTATGGCCTCTGCTCCAGAGTTGGGGCAAACTAGTGGCTGCCATCCCACTGAGCACCAGAGATGCGGCTTCATCAGGAGCAGCTGTATTGGCTTCAGAGGAGACGAATGGCTTGAGGCAGGCGAGAATCTGGTTCTCTGGACCCTCCTCTGGGCATTGTTGCCCTTGCTGTGCAAAATCATCACCTGTGTCCTCACCTGTGACATTTTCTACTGTGCAGAGAATAGAGCCAGGCTCTGTGGACTGGGGAGACCCAATTTTAAGAGTGGGTCTGCTAGACATCAGCAGTGCCTGAGCTGTGGGTAGATTTTTGCCTAGGGCAGGTGCAGTTGTCTCCAGTGATTTCCTGGGTGTCTGGTACCTGGCATCCTTCAGAATTGGGTAAAGAGAGGTATTTATACACATTAATCTTTATTTTCTAAACAGTGATTACCTCTGTTTTGGTTTTGTTCCTCTTTGCTTTGCTCCTTACTTATTCTTGACAACTTTTTTGCAACTCACAGTGTATTTTTAGCAGCCGCATCGGTAGTTGTCTATGTGGGTGGCTTATGGAATTAATCTGGTAATATTTGTAAATTGCACCTCACCACCGGTGCTGCTGCTGGAGCTCAGCACAGGCAGGGACCTGCCTGCACACTCTACTTGTCACACAAGGGGCTGGGAAAGCTTGAAAATCTGACCCTGGACTGGTCGTGAATCAGGTCCCATTTAATGCCAGGAACAGGCCAGCCCTGCTGGGTTTTGAATGCATCCTCAGATCTCTTTAAAGCACATAAAACTTGCTTATTACACACAAAACTTGCTCATCAGGGAGGTGGCCCCAGTGAGGCAGAGTCTTTACCCCAAAGTTCATGCAGGGAGATGATAACTCAAAGGCACTTCCTGTTTATGAAATAATAATCAGAACTTAAGCTGTGTCAATGCTGGGACCAAAAGCCTAAGTTTTTATTTGCTCAGGATATGGCTATAGCTAGGATAACAGGAAGTCCCCTCCAGTTAAAATTATTGTTCTTATCGTGCTGCTGTGTCTAGCGATTAAGTGAGTTTGAGATGTAATGGGTGAAAAATGCTGTTTTATTTTCAGAAGGAGAAAGAGCACTGCTGGGACCAGGGCCCAGGGTGAGCAGACAAAGAGGCAAGCGCAGTTACTCGCCACAGTCATCGGGCCTTAGACTTTGTGCATTATGTTCCTCTTTATGGCTTTAACAGGTGGGGAAAACCCAGGTGGCTTCAGCTGGACACATCAGCGGGCCTAGAAAATGAAGTAATTTTTGTTTTCCCATCACTCAGTTTCGCCATTTTCTCAGTGGTTGTTCTTTAATGCCCAGTTTCACATCGTGCTTTGAAACCACTGGATGCGGTTTCATCCATACTGGGTAAGCGTTGGCTGTGCATCCTGTTCAGTGTAAGTCTTCAACTGATGAGGGACAGCCCAGAGACCTCCTTGATGCTTGTGAGGCTATTGAACTTAGGTCAGCCTTGAGAAGTTAGACTGTGTATTCGTAGGTAGATAGCGTACTTGGGTGGCTAAATGAACAAGGCTCAATTTTGACCACATTACAGCAATGGTGTGTAAAAGTATGTAGATATTTGGTCAGGAAGAAAGTTGGGAAGTCAAATCATGGAAGGATTAGTGACCTGGGCTTGGAGGTAAATCGCTGTCCTGATTGTGGACCTCAGCAAGTGGGTCCCAGGTGATGGTGTTAGAGCAGTGCTGCCAGATGGCGAGGTCAAGAGGAAGTGCAGTCACCTTCTGCTTGGACCAGGCTGAGACACCAGTATGAGGCAGATTAGACAAGTTCTTTCAGCTGTAGAGTCGAGGCAACTGTGATAGTGCTACTTTTGGGTGAGACCCCTGAGGAGAGTTTGCAAAGGCATTCAGTGGTGGGCTAACAGCTATTATGGTGTCCCGATCTCTGTGTCTGTAGTGGATGGGTAGGCTGAGACTGTTTTGTTTTTGTTTTTTTTTAAAGTTCCACCCTTTTCCTCTCTGATCTCAATTTAAGAAGATATTTTAAAGTCTGTGCCTAAATTTAAGCTCACATTCAGTGCTGGTGACTTCATTAGGATTGTTTATATCTTTAAAGGTGGCCACACGCTGAAGTACCTTTCTGACTCATGGCCTCTATAGCTTAATCAGTCCATTTATAAAAATGAGGTTGTTTCCTCACCCTTACTAGGAAATCTCTGCCCTCTAAATGTGAGAGGGCTTTTTCTTGCTTTTAAAGGATAACTGGTGGAAAACAAGAAGTGAGAATTAAACTCAATTTAGAGAAAAGGTTGTTTCTTCAGCTATTTACATACCCTAATACAGACCTAGGTGTTTAATGGGAGGCCTTCTATTTTAAAACGATTCCCTTGCACAGTACAGAGTTCAGCTTTTGTTTTAAAAATAAACCCAGGTGATAATTTCAGTTCAGATAGGACATTTAGCAACTTTTCTGTTTGTCGTGCGGGAAGAGTAGAGGCATGTTAATGCTTCGCCCCCATTAACAGCACAGAGCACACCTGAATCCTCCCTCACTTGGCCACATCAGCAACTGAGGTCCATCCTCAGGAAAGGAGAAGTGCATGTATTTTGGGACCACTCCTGAATTCAGGTAGCCTTCTGAGTTGGGTAATTTTGATAGTAAAAACAATTCTTCTAAGACCTGCCCACGTACGTGAGTGAAGGAGCAACCTCTGTCTCCATAGGCTGGCAAAGGCATCACCATATTTCAAAATACCTGCCAGAGTCCAGATTCAGGACTAAAACAATTAAAAAGCTGTAACATTAGGATTTATTTATTGGATGGAAGTAACAATAAGCTGTAATAGTGCATGTTTATACAACGCTGTGTATGTTCGAGGTGCTATATAAAGAGTGGCTGTCTGATCAAGCTGCTGACAGAATGATGCCAAGGAACAGTCTTCTGCTTATTTACAGGATGTGTACAGAATAGCCAGTGGGAGGCAAGCAATCTGAAGATGTGAACCCCTTGAGCTGCTCCTGGGCTCGATTCTGATATAGGTCAGTGACAGCCACAGCCACTGAAACCTGCGGAGCTACACAAGGAGAAGCACCGTCTCCCCATGGCCAGCATTAGCCTGTCTGTGTTGTGTTCTGGAGGGAGAGGGAGTTTCATGCTGGGTGAAGGATGGCATAGTTTGCTCCCTTGGTTTTCTTCAGCATTACCCCTCAATGGGGCGTTTGGTTGGAGAAGCTGAAGCTCACTCTATTTACATGTTCTCTGTCCTACTCACCTTCCAGGGCCTGTGCTGACATCTGTCTCTGGAAAGATGAAGTAAGAGCAGTCACAGACAGCTCCTACCCTGAAAAGTGGGAAAGGTCAGTCCGCAAGGCAGTGGTATTTACCAGAGATACTTGGGAAACTCTGAAGGCAGCTGTCTTCCCTGTTCATTATGACTTCTAATCCTTGAAGGTATTAGCAAGAACTGGAACAATGGTGTTACACAGCAGTACCCTGCAGGCTGACATCTCTTTCTGTTCTAAAGACTGACAGGTTTATCTTGGTCTATGGGTTATGCTGAAATGCCAGAGAAACTTACCTCTCACCAAAATCATTGAAATTGTAGGAAGTGGGCATAGGAAAGATTTCAAAAAGTGTTTCAAAGCAGGATATTAAATGCCCATCCAGCATGTTCCCTAACAGGCTTGTCCAGCATATTCCCCATGTATGGGGTGCACAGCCTGCCCAGGCTGTCATCATTGCCCTTTGCTTTGTCACTGAAAAGATTTTACCTCCTCATTAACTGCTCTGCTTTGCTTGCTCTGATTCCTTGTCCTTTTAACAGTGGGTGTGGGAAAACTATTCCTTTGTCTTTGTCATGTCTGTCCTTGACTTTGTGTTCCTTCGGCTGAATCATATCTCAAACACATTCTTCAGCTCTTTCTCCTGTGTCCTGTTCCCTTCAACTCTGACCATCCTCCTGTTTCTCTGTGCTCCATTCAACTAGTCCTCCTCTCCTTTGAATGGCATTGCTAGAGCACAGTGCTGTATGTTGGATCCTGTGCTGACCAAGTAGAGCAGAAGCATTCCTTCCATCTCCTACAGGCAGTGCTCCTGTTTGGTTTAACTTTTGCACCATGACATTGTTCATCTGTGTGCAGCTTGTGATGTGCCGTGGCTACGAGATCCTGTCCAAGAGGTCTGATGCCTCATGAGCCATTTTCTATTCTATGTGTGTGGAGCTGGGCTTTCCTACCTAAGTGTATGATTTTCGTATCTGTCCCATTTGAATTTCATCCTGTACCCTTCAATTTGTCAGGATTGTTTTGAATTCTTATTTTGCAATCCTGCTTGCTGTCACCTGCCAATTTAAAAAGCACAATCTCTGTTTCTTCACCAAGATCAGCTTTGTTTTCCACTCTTGTCTCAAATAAAAAACACAGAAGAGATTGTTTCATAAAAAATAGAAACAGAACCTTGCCCACAAATATAAAAGAAACTGGAAAACACACAAAACACTTTGCATTGTTTTACACCTCCTATTCTTTTACTCTGATGTTTTTGAAGTGTTCCTAATAACAGTTGTATTTGCTGTAGTGGTGCCAGTGCCAAACAAAAATAGGACCTTACTGCACTAGGAATGGTATTGACATGAAGGGGTAGATAGTTCCCACCCCAAAGGGTTTGCATGTTCTGCAGTGAAGACACGGGAGCATGGATCGTAGGAATTGGCTGGGCTCTTTGGGGAGAGGAAATCACAATGTGTGGGTTTTCCTGAACATTTCTGACAGGGGTTCCTTCAGGGAAGGGAAGGGTGGGCTGAAGATTGAGGTGGAGTAAGGCAGTAGGTTAGGAACAAGAGAGAAGAGGATGAGAGAGAGAGGTGGGAAAGAAAGGTGAGGGTAAGTGACTGTAACAGGAGAGAGAAGTGCTCCCTGAGAAGTAGAGGGGCTGGGGCTGTCACAGCCAAATCTGGCAGGAACAGAAAATTGAGTGAAATGCTGAAGATCCCATCTTGGACTGTTTTTGCAGCTGCCCTTACTGACTTCACTCTCTCCCAGGTTTTTTCTCTGCAGTGGTTTCTAACATCTGTGGATGGGACAGTGAGCAAGGACAGGAAATGCCACCTATATCTTAATGCTCACAGGCAAAACAGAGTGTCTGCCTGGGGATTCCCCCCGTCTGGAGCTGAGACTAGAGGCAAAACTGATGCTGTGGCATTCCCTTAAGATCTCTGATTCTGCTCACCACACTCAAGAAATTCTGACGGGACAGAGGTTATCTGAAACACCAGCACTTTCCATTGATCTGAGATCCTTGTGGTTTCCTCCCTCACTGCCATTGCCTTTCCCATGATGGCAGTGTCTATGCAGGATGAATTTAATCTGCCATCCTCCCTCCTCCTCCTCCCCATCAGGAGGTGCATACTGAATTTTCCCTTAGCCTGCACAGGATGCCTTTAAGGGCACATGTGACTGCTCCACCCTCTCCATTGTCATGTCTGCTCTACTCTTACCATCAGTCCAGGTGACCGAAACAGATACAAGCATGGAGGCACAGTCATCAACACCTCTGCTTATGGGTGAGAACCACATGTGCATCATCCTGCACATGGATGTGCATGGCCCAAAGGCTGGGCATGTTTCGAGCACATGAGGCTCAACATACTATTCTCTCTAGTAGCAGGTTGGCTATGTCAGTATGTTTGACAGTGAGTCTGTAAGATTTTGGTTTTTCTCTTGGGTGAAGAGAGCAAGAAAAGCTCCTTTTTTCTTATAGTTTGGGGTCAGGGTGTTTATTTGCTACTGGATGTGATCCAGTAGATTCAGTGTGTCTCTGTACAGAGAGGAAACAGCAGAGAGGAAACAGTCTAGGAGGTTCCTGGAATGTGTGGAAGATAACTTCCTGACACAGCTGGTGAGTGAGCCAGCAAAGGAAGGCGCCCTGCTGGACCTGTTTTATGTGAACAGAGAAGGACTTGTGGGTGATGTGGTAGTCGGAGGCTGTTTTGGGTACAGTGGTTGGTTTTCGGTTTTTGGAGAAGTAAGGAGGGGGCTCAGCAGAATGGCTGCCTTGGACTTCCGTAGGGTAGACACTGGCCTGTTTAGGAGGCTGGTCGACAGAGTCCATTGGGACATGGTCCTGAGGGGCAAAAGAGTCCAGGAATGGTGGACATTCTCCAAGAAACAAATCTTAAAGGCATAGGAGCACTACAAGAAAGACACTGAGATGCTGGTGCGTGTCCAAAGAAGGGCGATGGAGCTGCTGAAGGATGTAATGCACAGGTCTTATGAAGAGCAGCTGAGGGAGCTGAGGTTGTTTAGCTTGGAGAATAGGAGGCTCAGGGGAGACCTCATCACTTTCTACAACTACCTGAAAGGAGGTTGTAGTGAGGTGGAGGTTGGCCTCTTTTCACAGGTAACAAGCAATAGGACAAAAGGAAATGGCCTCAGGTTGCATCAGGAAAGGTGTAGATGGGATATTATGAAAAATTTCCTGATGGAAGGTATTGTCAAGCACTGAAACAGGGTGCCTAGGGAAGTGGTGGAGTCACCATGGACATGTTTAAAAGACGTATAGATGTGGTGCTTAGGGGCATGGTTAGTTGTGTGCTTGGCAGTGTTTGGTTAATGGTTGGACTCATTGATCTTGGAGGTCATTTTCAACCTAAGTGATTCTATGGTTCTATTTATTTTTGCTTGAAGACATGAGGTTTTTTCCTAGTTACAGATTGTAAAGGCATACAGGATGGTGGATAGCCAGCAAGCTCCCTGCCTAATAGCTGCATTGGTGGGGTGTTACACTTCTGCAGGGAATGTTACAGCAGATGATGGAGTGGTTTGATGGAGACTTGGACTCCAGCAGCAAGACTCAGAGAACATCCAGTCTCAGAAAACTTGCAGAATGTTTCAAAGAAAGTTTGTTTTTTTCAGGAAGGTCCTTTAGCTTTCCCAGAATATTTTTACTGGTAGGCAAAATTTGTAAGCATTCTTTATTTTTAAAACAGGGTTTATATTCTGCTCTTGTCTGCAACGACTCCAGCATTGTTGATGTATTTATCTTTTCCCTGTTAACACTTGCTGTTCCTGGAACGTCTCCTGCTTAGCAGCTGTTAGTAGGTGCGTTTTTTTTTCTCTCCCATCATCATGTACCTTTCCTTCCTGTTCAAGGCATCCATAAACCTCTTGTAGTGACATCATAGCTGTTCCCATAGCAACAGATTATGATACTAGAACAGAGGATAATATCAAACAGGAGGAGGAAGAGATAAATTATGGTGTTTGTGTGCGTGTGTCTGAGGGCTTGATTATATTCCTACATCTCTTCCGAGGATGTTGTCTGCCTAGCTTCTCCTCTGTTTATCTTATGAGCCTTTTAAAGGTTAAGAAAATGTGAAGGGAAAAAAAAGATCTGGAGGTCAGAACAATACAGACACATATTTTTGTGGGTCTCTGTGTAAACCTAGTAGGCTGAGATTTGGTTTTTTATCTCTGGTAGCTCTCCTATGTCTCCTGAGAGTAGTCTGGAGAAAACTTGGAGGCACAATGATCCCGTGGTACAACTTCACTTTTATTTTAATTACAGATTATTTATAGCCCCTAGCAGCTGGTATCCCAAGTCAAGGATCTCTGTGCTGCAGATTTTTCAGAAGATGGACAAATGTGGCATGGCATTGCCCCAGAGAACGCGCAACCAGTATTTGAGAAAGGTTGCAACAAGTGCTCAAATCAGCCAGAGGTGGTGGCGTGGGGAGAAGAGGGAGAAGTACCCAGAAGAAGGATGGATATTGGAGGGATTGTCATCTCTAGACTGCTCCAGCCTGCTTAGAGAGGGTCATGGAGGAGGCAGTCTGAGCCTCATCCCAGTGTTAGCTTTTCACAGTGGTGTTTCTGGAAGAGCTGTGTCAGTAGTGGGCCAGGGGCCTGGTTTGTGACCATCTGCATGGTTCTTCCATGGCTTCAGGCTGTCCCTCTGACAGGAGCTGACAGCAGCAGGATTGCAGAAGGATGAGTGTCCATATTGCTCCATACTTACATTGGTAGGAAGGCTATCTGTTTGCTTAAACTAGTAGGCTGAAGGTGAAGAATGTCCAGTTAGAATGCATGGGGTTTTATTTTCTCCTAGGCAGCACTTAGTGTTGGCAAATTCCAAATTTCAGCAAGTCTCTGTTTTGCCTCCAAACAGTGGTAATTTCTGGCCATCATTACTACTTTCCTATTTAGATGTTTGACTTCAAAAGCTGGAGAAAAAATTCTGAGAAAACCCTGTTGGATATCCTCATAGCTCTGTGTGTGTGGAGCCTTCAATCTTCCTCTTGTGACAGAATTTCTAGGGAGTTAAATAACTAGTCTTTGTAATACCCAGAGTAGGGTCGTCTCTAACGTGGAAATCTCTGGTGATGCGCTTGAGCACCTTAACGTTGACAAACAGTTTTGATCCCATGCTGAGGCACTGTAGTGCCCTGGGGGGAATGCAGGGGGGGGATCTGAGCACAGCAGTAATAGGTATGTGTCAGCTTGCTTTAGGGATACAATTGGCTAGGGGAGTATGTAATGGGGCTCTTTCCATTATGGGAATTCAGCGACGTGCTGCATGATGAGCCCTGGGTCAGCAGTGGAGCAGCGCCGGGATTAGGTGATGCCCATCCTCCAGCTCCCAACACGGCAGTGCACAGGAGCTTTCTGGTGTCTGGGCAGACTGCTGGTGGGCTTGTACAAAATATATGTGAGCACACAACACCTTGACAGGAATGAATAGCTAGGTCATCTTCATAGAAGCTTATTGGGAGCCAGTAGAGACCACAGAGGGCTGGTTGGTTGTGCTTCCCCTGCACAGCACCTGAACGGCACACTAGCCCCAGTTTCAGAGCGGGCTGATGGCATTGTCCTGCAGGGAAATGCTTCCATGATCAGGCCTCAGGGTGATGAGGCTAGGGAAGCTGGAACAAGGTCTTTTGCTGAGGGAAGAGAGATCTCAGCCTTTACTCTGAAACCAAATTGAAACAAAAGGACAACTCTTGGCTACGGGCAGTTTGTGAACAGCATGGAGAAACACAGGGCCTCATAACTCCCTCAAGGCATGTACCTGCAAAGGAAGTGGGGATTACATTTAGTCATGAGTACAATTACAAATTCCTTCATCTCTTCTAGCACTATCACTGGCACCACCAGAAACGTGCCTTCCCACCTAGCTCCCCCTCTGCATTCTTTCAACATCAGAATATTTGTGTATTTAGCAGGTGAAGATAAGAAACAGGTTGCAAACCCCATTTTAAAATAGCTGCGCCACCTGACAAGGACATGTGAGACCCAGACACAAGCATACCCCATTGATGGTGACAATATTTCTCTTGAAGTGTCATTTTCTTATCACTCATCTGTGGCTGTGAGCACCTGGGTAACAAAAGTGCACCTTCCAAAAGCCTGTGCTGCCTGAAAGCACGTGCGAGTCAGAAGGGACGGCAGATGCTGTTATCGAGCAGTGCATGTGAGAATACAGGTGGAAGAGTGTATGTGTGTATATGTGGGACTCTTTCCATGTTTGCAGGCATGTGTAGGAGGGTGCACATGTGTTTGTGTGTGGCTTCATCCCCTTTATCTACGGAAGACAGCATGGGCTTGATTCTCCTTAGAACTATTACACCGTTCTCTCAACAAATTTTATTTGTACCTGGGCTCTTTTCCACTGCGGGGAATGAAGAAGGGAGATTTATTATAAATATAAATTAGGCTTTGTGTGTGTTTGTGAGCTGTCTTAGCCTGCACAGGAGGAAATATAAACAAGGTGAATGCAGGGTGTTTATGTGGAGCGATGCTGTGACAGTGTATGTGTTGGCAGGAGTGCTGTCTGCAGTCTCTGCATAAGAGGTTGTGTTGCCAGTGTGAGTGTGGAAGACTGTAAATCACAGTGTGTTCAGGAGGGGACACTGCCACTCTGCCTGTAAAAGGCAGGAAGAGATTTTTGAAGCAGTGTGACTTTTCAGGCTGAACAAAAGGGTTACTAGAAGTCCAAGCTTGGGAAAAATATCATCCAAGACATTTTGACAGAGGGTGATCTGTAATCTGCATCCACTAGCTCATCTCCATCCTGATCCAGAACAGCTGCATGGCAGGCATCTTTCATGCATCTTCTCCCAGTGCCAAGTTTTGGTCGCCCAACTGGACCAGTTCTTGGATATCTCCAGCTCTGCTAATGTGTCTCAGGTCTGTCTTCTGTATCCTCAGTTATTTCAGTCTTGTCTTAGTCATGTAGTGTACTTGGGCTCTGTATGCAAATACAGTATCCCCTGGGGAATCTGTATCCCTTTAGATGTGTTTACCATATCACTCACAATGTATCTAATGCAGGTGAGACCACCTCAGTAAAGTAGCTGTGTCTTTTCCAGTATCCCTGCTGGATAGCACTGAACCCTGGTTTCGTTCTTGCTCGACTGCAAACTCAAGCTGCAGAGTGTGGAGTTTAGGATTGCGCTTGGCTTAAAAGTTTTTTCATGTTCCTCCAAAATCATTGCTGTTTCCCAGAGGAGCACTTGAGTCATTATCAATCCTTGCATTTCCTTTCAGCCAGGAAGGGTTGAAGGGGTTTCAGGAAGAGGGTGCTTTACAAGGAGATGTCTGCTTTCCCTTGCCATGCCCTGTCGCAAACAGACACTGAGACTCCTGCCAAAAAGCCACTGCCTGCAGAAAATAAAGTGGGAGGGAAAAAGAAGATGGGATGTGAGTAAATGGCAGGAGAGGGCATAATTTCAGGTGAGGATGCCTGATGCTTTTGCTACCGTTACAATAATGCAGATGCTTTTGGCAACAGGGATGGTGAGCTAGGAAACATGTTTCCTAGCCACAGTTGTTACTTGGCGTCACTGGAGCAAGTTGCAGGTCCTGGTTTTTTTGTTTCATTGTTGTTGGTCCTCGGATAGTTCTCGTCTTCTTGTTGTTGCAGGGCTCGTGAAGGGAATACTCCTTGGGTATTTTGAGTTCTTTCTCCTGTTCCTGGCAGCCTCTTCCCTTCTGTTGCCCCCTGTCCAGCCCAGCCCTGTCATGTTCAGTTGTGCTTGGTTGAAGGTGACCAGCCCTCCTGAGGTGTTCATGGCTGAGGACGTAGCATGAGCATCAAGAACATACTGACTTCACGTGGGAACTGAAAGCTGCATGTCAAATGTCCTAACCCATGGGCCAGCAAGTGTGGGGACTCTGTGGTCACCCTGGGGCTCAGGGTGAACTGTGGGGGGCCGGCAGGCATGTGGGAGAGGAAGAGCACAGGCATGGTCGCATAGGTAAAACACTGTGGCTACCATGAAATGCTTGCTGAGAAGATGGATATTGGGAGTTATTTGGCTAACTGAGGCAAGGGAATTGGGAGCCTCTCCTGCTGATTTCTACCCTCCTGCCTTGCCCTCCGGGGATGTGGGGAGAGCTGTGGGGAGCAGGTGCTCCCCATCCCCTTTTCAGCTGGAGGTGGCAACCCAGCAGCACACGAGAGCTGTGAAATCCAACCCTGTGTTGGGACAGGCTGTACTTAAGCCCCATGTAAGCTCTAATTTGAAGGCTTAAAGGGAGTTGAAGTGTGACACTGAGTGCTGTGGCTGAACTTCACCCTTCCTGAGCTGTAACAGCCTGCCACGAGGGCAACCAAGGGGCAGGACAGCCTCTGCATTCCCAGCAGGGCCAGGAACCTTCAGATGAGTTTCTAGGTTCCAACAGAAGCGTTGGATTTGGTCAGGTTTTAATCTGTAAATGTGATTTATTGTGGCTGGCAGTTCTGACCTCTGTGGTTTGCACTGTATGCCCAAAGAAGTTGTTGCAGTAACAGGCCTGTTCTGGCAGTCCAGCTGGTCTCCATAAGTCTAGGTATGGTCATCCCTATAGTTCTGCCCTGATAACTGCTTTTCATTTCCCAAGCCTATTCATCGCTTCTCCTGGCAGGCAGCAGGCTCAGCCTGTGGCTGGTAGCAGATAACAGCACCCCTGTGCCAGGCTCCTAAAGGCCACATAGCCACTATGCTGGGCCTCTGTTGGGAGAGTCCCCCACCTCCCTCTCGTACTTGTGTCCCCTTCTGTCCACACTTGCTGTCTGCTCAGGGACCCCTTTCATCTGGTGCCCCTTAGGGGGATGCTTGGCTCCCCACACTGCTGGAGTGGGTGAGCTGCCCAGCACATAGGTAGTCACAGAAGGCTGAAACTCACTGTTTCTTCCTTTTTCTTTGCGACTGTGATCCTTGTTTATTTATTTGTAACAAGTGTTATTGCATTCACTTAGGGTCACTTTAGCATGAGATGTCTATTTCGGAGCCCTGTCACTGATCGAAGCACAGCCATAGTTTTAGGAAAGCTGCAGTGTGCGCAATGCTATACCTGGGCGTGGGAGGCGATTTTGATGAGGGGCATATCTGTGCTCAGATAGCTTCTGAAGATGACCCCCACCATCATGCCTGCTGTATTGCTGGGAAGCACATAAGATGCATCTGTGTGCCCACACCAGACCTGTGTCTGCAGATGTCCCTGGAAGCATCCTGTGGCATCCTGCCCACCTTCCTCCACCAGTCAGGGCCGCAGGACTTCGGCCAGTATGCCAGAGAAAGTATCACTCGTGTTTGTCAACCTTTACAAGAAAACACATTGTTATTAAGTCAAAGCTAAGGTTGTAGCACATGCTGGAGGCTGGAAGGTAACTGTAAATCCTAGGTCTCATTTGCACAAATGCAGTTGGTTCCAATCCTAAGGGCATTTTCCCTTCCCCTACTTACGCCTTTGTTTCAGAAACATGTAAATTTTGTTTGCATTTATTTTTTCAAAACACCACAAAATGCGGGGGGGGGGGCGCTTTTAAATTACATTTGGTACATAAAGGATAAGGAGTATTCTGGATGCTTCACAGAGTAGGAATCTGTGGATGGTTGTCATTTATGTGTTGTCAGTGGGGAACACCGAAGAGACTGGATACACCAGGAGAGTAGTAATGATTTTTGCAGTCTCATACTTGTAGGTCTGCTACTCGGAGACCTCTCAGCTTTCTTCTGGCCCAGCAGATGAGACCTCACGGAGTGGGTCATGTTTCAGGTGTGAACCTTACATGCAGGGTCATCTGGTGGATAAATGTCCTGTCATGGAAGGGGTGTGGGCTCTGTGGCAAGGTTGCTGCAGGAGTGGGAGGTGATGTTGGCCAGTTAGGCTCTTTCCAGGGCAGCAACCTGCAAGATGCCCCTACTGCTCTGAAGTGGCCATCCTTTTTGTCCATGGAGCAAAGAAGAGGGACTTGATTTATGTCCTGAAGATGTGGGAGGTACAGATCTGCCCAAGAGCTCATGAGGAGGCAGTGTGGTAGTGATTCCTAGATTCGCTGGGGGTCACCAGTGATGGCACATTTATACTGCTGAAGGCCTTATCCCTAGCAAAGGTTTTGTTTACATTTACTGGCTGCTTACCAGATCTCAAAATTGTTAAAAGGAGCAACAAACAAGCTAAGACTATCTGCAAGGCAGGGATGAGGTTGGGCTACCCCACTGTGGCTCCCTCAGGGCAGGCAGGAGGACCATGCTGGAAAGGGTGCATGATGGGAGCTCTGCACCAGCATGGGTCATGCAGTGTGCTCTTGGTGCTCTGTTCCCAGAACTGCCAGTTCAGTGTCTTTGACCTGCACTGACTCTCTAGGAGGAAGGAACCAAAGAAGAGTTGAAGGCTTGTCCACACAGAGACTGGCTGCTGGAGGAACCCCGCCAGACCTGCCCTTACTGTTGGCAGAGGAGAGGGAGAGGTTTGTGTCCTCTCCTGCCTTTTAGCCAGAAGGAATTCATGTGCTGGGGGGCTTCCTGCATGCTCCCTTGCCATACTGATGGGTTTCATGACACCACTTTTAGCACCTGAGGATAGGTGTGAAAAGGGAGGAGGTAGAGGAGTAGGAGGTGGAGGTGGTGTGAGTTAATACAAGACCCAGTGGGAAGCAACAGCAGGCAGTATTATTTCTGTGGTTTGAGCCAAAACTTTCTCTCTCTCTCTGTCTTTCTCTCTCACTCATTAAATTACAACTAATGCAAGTAGCATTGTGAAGGAGGAATTTGGGAACTGTTGTTCATCATCCAATTGCTTGTAACGAATGTGCTGCTCAGTGCCATAGCCCATAGCCTAGCTGAGAAGTAATTCACTTGGTATTTGCAGGCATGGCATGCATGCCATAAGAATTCCACTGTTAGCATTATGCCAGCATTAGCTAGGGGATATGAAAATAAATGATGAGCTATTGTTTTTCATGATTAAGTCCAGGCTTTTCGCTCATCTTGCTTTTTTCCTTCCTCCATCTGTGAAAGGAGAGGCCTCTCTGTTCTTTTCACTCTCAGAGCAGGCAGGTTATGCCCTCGCTCATCCCAGCTCCCCCATCCCCCTTCCAGACAAGCACCCTTCTGTTGCTCCCTCCACCTGTCCCCTCCTGGGTTTGGACATCAGCGGCAGCAGTCTTTTAAATTGCTGTAGGCTAATTCCTCAAAATAATATGACAATAGAGGGGACCTTGGCATTCTGTTTGGGGTCTACAGAGCTGTTTGGGCCTCACCATCCCTCAAGGGGACCAAGTCTTGCTCTTCACGGTTGCACTGGCAGGATCAGACTGTGGTGGTGAGTTGGAAATTTGGTACTTTGAGGTCATCCACAAGCCTTAAGTGACTCTTCTATTATTAAAAAAAGAGGGAGAACTCTTGAGGCAGCTGTCAATCTGGATGTGTAGGAGCAGAGCTGAGCAACCTCTGCTGGGGTCTGCTGGCAGTGGCCAGCACTTAAAAGGAGTTCACAAGACAAACAGGAGAGATCCGTTACCCGTACTTGGTGAGGGACATCCCTGTCCAGTCCAGTGGGCTTTCCTGTGTTTCCTCCAGAGCTCTATAAATGTGAAGGTCTTCAGCATTACAGGGGAGTGAGGTAGTTAAGTGTTATTTATCCCTGTTTTCTACTGGAGGTGACTGAAGAAGAAAGCATAGCAGTTTCAGAGATGACCCCTGTTTCTGGGATCATCAGTTCATGGGGCTTGTTTAAGCTGGCACACAGACACCCACCTGTGCAAAATAAAAGACTTCTTTGGAAAACTGGGCTTAAATATCCCCATGAAATCCCTGAACTGAGTCAGTACCAGCACTGTACAGGATTCCTGTGCTCTTAATCTTATTCTTAATCAACTAACCCAGGCAGTCTTTCATGTCATTGAGTTGCTGCTCACTCCAGTGGCCCCAGCCCATGTTGGCTGTTCAGCAGAAGGCCTGGCTGAGCTGAAGGCAGATGGCAGGGTAAGAGCTTGTGCTGATCCTACTGCTATTAACTCTACCACTCCTCTGCACAGCAAGCTGCTCTCTTTGAACATCAGCAGAACCATTTTTAAAAGCCCTGCGGGCCAGCCTTGTGTGACAGAATAACTCATTTTGTCAGGGAAAAAGATACCTTGGCAAACTTTTGAGTGGAAGCTGTCAGGGGTAACCTCAAGACGCTGGGAGAAGCAGCCATAGGCTTTGAGGGAAGACCAGCAGCCAGCTGCAGGTGTCATGTTCCCACCTGAGAGGGGACATGTGAAAGCCAACGCTTTTTTCTCCCATGTTCTTTATTCATCCTCTCCCAGGAGCAGCGTACACAGCAGAGCGTTCTGTGACGCTGCTTTACACATAATCATGGTTGTGAAATCCAAAGCTGCTGGGTCGCTGTACTTGTCCCACCCGGCTGTGCTGCCGGCGTACCTCGGCACACAGTGACCTTCAGTATGTTGTGGTTATCCAGGTATAGCCCTGACCTGTGGGTCTCATAAAATGTCTCAGGCCAAGTAACTCCCTCCCCTACCAGCTTCACTCACTGCTGTGCATGCAAACGCACATGCAGTGCACAGCCTTTACCACCAATAGCATGTGGAGCTCTCAAGAGCTCACTTTAGGGCAATTGAAGTGTCCCACGTCTCAGAGGATGTGTTCCTCTGCCCGAGCTCCTCTGCACAGCCCTCTCACAGCTCTTGCAGTGATTGCCAAGGTCCTTTCCACTGGGAAGCAATACCTGCACACTTGATTCTTCTCGAATTTTGCAATATGCATAAATGGGGTGGTGGTGACACTGGGCATGAAGCCATCAACTCATATTTACTTATGATCGAAGAGAGCAATTTCGGTTCAGACCTCAAAGGGCAAGCTGCTGTGTGATTTAAAATTGTACTACCAGCAGAAGCATATGACCTCATGGTATGAAAAAGCAGGAGGAGATTAGCAAAGAAGTAAGCTTATAAGGTACACAAATGTTCATGGGGGAAAAAAAAAAGAAATATCTTAATAGAAGAGTCAGTTTGTCTGTGTAAGAGAAGGCTGGGGAAGTGACTAATTTGCTTGTTCTGTTGTACTTGCAGTTTGATTCAGATGTTCCTTCTTTGATTCAGGCCCCCTCCTTTGCTTTCTGTACCCCCTACCTCGCCTTGGATTTTTCTGCCTTTTAGGAGAGACCAGGCGAGGGAGAGTGGAAGGACTCAGTGAGGAAGGAGTTAAGGGAATGCTCAGTGGGGATTATAAAACAGCCAGGCACTTGGAAACAGTTAAGAAGAGAGAAGCAGATCTGCCAGGAGGGAGTGTGGCAGTGGAGCCTGTGGTTTATTTTCATGCCTCCCTACACAGTGATGCAGAAGGCTCTCCTACAATGGACATGGAGGTAACGGCAGTGGGAGTGGGGTCGGTGCTGGGGTGGGGGTGTCAAGGTTAAATGGGGAATAAACTTACCCAGCACCAAGTTGACCAACCTTCCCACTGATCCTTATTGATATGGTCTGCTCTGGATGGTTGTTGCCATTGTGGATGGCAGCAGGTAGCACCTACCATTGCCTAAGGGCACAGCCTTCTCCTGGAGGCAGACATCCTCTATGTGTGTGGACATAGGGGAGAGTGGTCTGTGCAATTTTGGCATCACCCTGGGAAGGTCAATGCAACAAACTTGCTATCTGCTTGAGCACAATGTGGGCAGGTCTGTGGGTAAGCCTGCGTGAGTGTGAGTCGCATGCGAGGTCGTCTGTGAGTGTGGCTGTGAGTGGGCATCTTGTGAAAGGCCACCTGGCCAGGAGGAGCCTTCTGTCATGCTCTGATGAAGCGGCTTTGAGTCATGAGGAGCTGTGTTTTCACTCACCCTGCATTTGTGCCTCAGAAGCCCAGCTGAGGCCTTCTGCACATCGCTTGACAAGGGCAGAGACTCTTGGTCCTGGGAAGGAGAGGCTAATGCAGACCCCTGAAGGCAATGTGACCCGACAGACCAGGTTACTGGCAGGGCTGCGAAGAGAAGCCAGGTGGCTTCAGGCTTTCTCCATTATGTTCTCCACATGCCTGTGCTTGGGGCAGTAGCTAACCGCTTCCCAGTTTGAGGGACACTGCTGCTGTGATGGTGAGTTAAGAAGTGACCTGAAAGCAGGCCCTGCCATCACCTCCTGGCTCTTCAAGTCTGTGTGTAAAAAATCACGGTATTTGCAGCCACATGGCAGCAGGAGCTTATGTGGCTCTGACCACAGGGAGAACTGCACGTGTGCAACACGGAGACCCATTTTTCTTGAGGAAAAAGCCCAGATGCAACTACTGGAGCCAGAGTGTGTGTGGAGGGTGGGTTAGTCACTCTGCAAGTATCAGGGGCTTGCGGAGAAAATAGGAGGAGTTTGCTGACTAATGCCAGTGATGTTCAAGGAGTAAATGAGAAATACACAGGGAAAACCCTCTGTTTCTGAATTTGGAAAAGAAAAAAAAAAGTGAGGAAAAAAGAAAGGAAGATGTACAGTTACTAATCAGCCCCCAAAGTCTCTGACCTATATCTCCCTCCTTTCCCTGGAGCCATTCTTGAAATGAAAAATTAATAGAGAACAACCAGGTTTTACCTCCAGGGTACCCTTTCAGGCTGCCATGTACTGCAGCCTGAGACCGGTGGATAGGACTTCGGAGTCCCTCAGCACGATGCAGAAAGCAGAGTAGTCTCAGTCCAGGACATTGCAAGGATGTCCAGAGAGACTGAAAGCGAGAAGGTAATCTCCTCTCTGGGAAGGATGGTCTCTGGCTTCAGATGGTTGGGAAAAGGATGTTGAGCTGACATGCTAGGTGAAAGTAGACCAGTAAAGAAGTATAGTCCTTGAAGTTACTGTAACTTTATCAGGGGAAATGGAGGTGAGAAGGAAAAAAAGTATATCAGGTCATTAGCCCTCTGAGGGTGAAGTTCATTCTGTATACAGAATATTCCTTCTTCCCGTTTTTAGTTTTTTAATGAGGAAAGAGAATCTTTATTTAAGAAGCTAAAACCTAGGGCTGTGGGCCAGGAGGTTTCATTTCCCAATTCCATTGCTGCCTTGCTCTTCAGGATTGAGCAAGTCACTTGGCTGTCTTCTGGGTCCATTTTTATCTCTGTAGGATGTGGATTGTGATACCCTTTGCAAAACATTTTAAAACCTATTGAAGATAGGAAGGGCTACATTTTCTGAGGTGACCAGGGCCTGGATATCGTGACAATAGCTATGTGCTGTGCAGGAGGAGGAGGACTGGTGCTGGGGGTTTCTGCCTACACTGAAATAGGCTCTGCGCCCACACAACACACCCGTGGCTTTGGGCACTGCCAGATTCATCCTCCCACGTGTCATGGCAGGGATGGAACCATGTAGCCACTTGAGTGCCATGAGGAGAGATGTTATCACCTGCTGTGGCAGCAGAGCTAGGCTAGCTTTGAGGGGATCTGAGCATATGTGAAAATCTGGTCCTTTACCATCTCCTTATGCTGGATGACCTCAACTTGGGTGCCCAGGATTACTAGCCTTATTTTATGTATAGGTCTGGATGCATCGTGTTTCTCTGTTGTGCTCCTTCAGAGCCTATCTCCTTAGATCTTGGTGAGATACCTCACTTACTGCTGTCTTCTGTGATAAATATCCTCCGCGACCCTGAAGGGCTAGAAGCTGAGCCATCCGGACTCTGCATGGACTTCTGCCTCTCCAATATTAGGATGCCTTACACAGCTTGAGAAACTAGGTTATATAGCAGCTTTAATGGGGCTTTTTCCAGACACTGATTGACCTGATTCCTCGGACCAGCTGTTTTATTTATTAAGCAAAATAGCAGAAAAGGAATGCATCTCCTACATAAGTTTGTTTCATTGTGGAGTACGTTTAAACTATTTTTCTTTCATTAATTGATGTGGAGCTCTTATTTCATATTGCTTTTGTAGATATTAATTTATGCACTAGGAATGAGGAAGATTTGCCTCTCCATCTAATCCTGTTTCTAGAGAGAGATTTACTTAACGTACAGTGTAATTTGTCTAATGTGCAACTTTGTATGTAGAGTGTACCCAGATTCAGCAGAAACAGTGGGTATAATAAAAGAGAGCACTGTAGTGCAGTGCTTTAAATCCCTCTGTAATTAAAAATACTAAATTAGTCAATGTTAGTGCAGTCAGGAGACATCACTAGCTGAAAAACAGGGATATACAGTGAGAGTTTTCAGTGCAGGACAGAGAAACTGGGTCTGTGTTCCTCTCTCTGTGGATGTGGAATGTGTCTAGGGGAGGAACAGTTCATCATTTGCCAGGAATACAGCTTGGGTGGCAAAGAGGAGCTGTCGGGAGTTATCCCAGGGTTGTCCTTCCAGGTTCCCAAGGTGATGGAGGAACCAATTCTGCCAGCTCCCACATTGTCTCACAGTGTCGTGTGTGTGTGTCCCGAGTCCTGCACACACTTGGTGGACAGTTGCAGGGTTGGATTTTATGCTCCCACAAAAGTGTCTCTAAAATTACTTTATTGCTCTGAAGAAGGCTGGCACCAGCAGTTGGTTGAATTATTCACGCCCCCCCACCGTCTGTCTTTTTGTCTGTCTGTCTTTCTTTCCTGGTGTTAGCACAGATAAATCACCCCCTGAAATTTTCAGATGGGCTTTTATTTTTTTTTTTAGGAATTTGTGAATCTCCCTGCAAATAATCAGGGGAGGGATCAGTTTATACCAGTGTAAGATTCACTAGCTCAGAGTACTGTCCATCTGCCTGTCCTATATCCAGCTTATGACCAGTGCTGCCTCAGTGCCTGACACTTGCTTTCTCTTTTCGAGAGAACAGGAGGAAAGGTGGGGCTTATTCTCAAAGCAAAAGCTGCTATTTGGAATTGAATAACAAGACTTTGTTGTGCATTAAGGTTAAAAATAAATTGATCTTGTTTACCTGAACAGAACTAGGATAAGAAATAAAGCTTTAGTTACAGTTTGCATTTATTTCAGTTTGACTTGATTCTGTTAGTGTAGCAATTGACCTGTGTCATTTCTTCAACAACTGAGAAAGAGAAGTGTATGGTTATGTTATGGCAGTGACCTTCTGTTGAGGCCATCCAACAGCTTCCCTATTTTAAGACCTTCATTTTTAGTTGTTCACAACTTTACTAAACTTAAACTGTCTGGGCAGAAATTTTCCATCCCGGCTACCTGCCTCAGAATGTCTATTTAGAAAACAGCTCTTTTATACCTCTCTTGAATTTTTTGATGCATGTTAAATATAACAAATGTACAAAGAAATGAGAAAGCAAGCTTCCACATTAACAACTCAGTAATTTGAATGGTATATATATCAGGGGCACCATTTCTTCTATCTCCAAGAGCATCAGCCCAAACTTGGCTTAAAGAAATGGTTGTCACCACATCCTCAACAGGCAAAACTAATCTCTGAAGGATTTGTACCTAAGAGTTTCAATTAGGCATTTAAAATCAGTGGAAGCTTTTCACGTTAATCCCTCTGTGCTTTGGTTCCCTGCCCATGACATACGGATAATACAGTGTCTTACTTTATGAGGGCATTGTGAAAATACATTCCTTTATGTTTGTGAGACATTCAGTTACTCTAGTGATGCCTACTGTAGGAAAGGCCATGAGTAAATTCCTAATTCCACCTGCAGAGCAGAGCGTGGCAGGTACCTGGTAAACAAGGCTTGGGGCCACACCTTGAACAGTGCCGAGAAGACGAAATAGGGACTGGGTGCTCGCTAGGTGAGCACCATGTATCCTGCTCTACTGGGTGAGGCCGAGGTCCCGTAGAAAAATAGCCTGTGATTATGTGATTAACAGCTCTGCCATGGTACACAGGCAGGAAAGAGGGTCGAAGGTTGCACAGGCAACCATAAAGCTGAGGTTTCCTAAGCCTTGCGTTCTTGATTTGCAGCTTTAAATAGTCTTGCTTTCACCTTTTCTGTTTTCTGTGTAGTTGTTTGGTCATGAGGAGTGGGCATGAGGAATAATACAGCCATTGCTCCTGGAAGAAGAGACAGGGAAATGCCTGGTGCCATTGGCCATCAGAGAGGAAAAATTCTTGGTGAAGCCTTGCATCCAGGCATTCCATGTAGGAGCATGTGTGACCCTTGAGATAGAAGTGCAGGGGTGGAGGAAAAAAGCAAATGAACCAAGATGTCTTTTTTTTCCTTTATGAAAACTGTTTGGTTTATGCTGTTTTTCTGTAATAATGCTCTGTATCATTAAACAGCAATGCCACAAACCAACAGACTTGCAAGTTATTTTAAGGAAGAACAAGATCACGCCATTGCTTTTTCTGTGGGTCTTGTGGGTAGGCATTTCCTGGTTTTACCCTGGGTACTCACAGCTCTGGTTGCTCCCTCTCCTGGATTCTGCCCTGTGGAAATCCCAAATCATACACTAATGAGACAATCATCTTTAAGCTTGGGAAAATGATCCAGCCCTGACTCACAGACAGAATCATCCCCAAATCCCTCTGCTTTTGTTCACTTTTTATACATTTTGCTTTCCTCCCATATGTGTTCTGCCCTCAGGTAGAAGGAAGTAGTGCTGCCCACAGCCTGTTCAGAGTTGTCTGTGGGAAGCAGCAGGGGAGGAGGAGGCTTTGGTTGAAGGTTTGCAGTAGAAATCGTGATAATGCCACCAGTGAGCAAGCTACTGGGTGGCTGGGGTGCACACGTCAGCAGAAGTTTGCCCATGTCACAGTAGTATCGGCTGTTCCTTCTGCACTAACTTAGGATGGGAGTAAGCCTGTCACTCCAATGCTGTGGGGGACGTGGGAGTGGAGAGCAAAGATTGCCACAAGCTGGGAGATGCAAGAGAGTTGTATAGATACAGTGACTTTAAAGGGTTATATACTCACCAAGCTGTATAAGTTGAGGAGAGTTGCTCATTTTGTGCCTACATTGTGAGTCAAAACTAGGATGCACATTTTCTTGAAATCCCTAAACCCTGAAGCCCGTGCACAAGAGCCTCTTCTTGCTGGGGTTTTCATAATTGATGTTTGGCTATTTCACAGTTGCTTTTCCCCATGGAGTTTCTCTTAAAAATGCCCTATATTTCTTTTTAGTTTTGACTGTGCATGGCAAGTTTATATTTCAGAAAAAATATTCAAACCTAATTTTTTGTAGAGCTAGGATGCCATTAGGGTGCTTTTGTGAGGGAACTGCTTATTATTTGTGGTGTCCCCTGAGAAGCTGATAACTGAAGTCCTACCAGTATTTCCACTTTTTCTGCATGTGAATTTTCAGAAAGGTTTGTCAGGGCAGGCATCAGTCTGCCAGCACTGGCTGGTTATTACAGTTGTTCAAGCATTAGGCAATTGTGTTTTAGCAAGCAACGATAGTTTCTCTTTCTCTTTCTTTCTCTCTTTCCATTTTTTTGTTTCTATTTCTTTTCATAGCAAATGCCTTTCACATGCCCTACTGTTGACTTCTCCAAAAGGAGCGTCCCTTTTAGCCAGCAGCTTTCTGTGTGTAACTCTGAGCTGAAATCTCTCAGCTCTGTTGAAATCCTGGAGAAGAAGCTGGGGTAGAGCAGGTGCTTCTGCTTCAGCTGAGGGCCCAGTGAGGGAAGAACAAGGACACCAGAGTCCCTTGGTCTTGCTTAATGCAGTGTGTGTCTGCACACCGGGGCAGCCCCTGGTGTGGGTGTCTTTGGGCACCTCCAGGTTGTACTATGGTTGGTGTGGATCACCACCAGTGTCCCATCTCCCATAACCCTAGCAAAGGAATCACAAAGTTTTTCTGGAGCAGGGATTTTGGAGGAAAGGGGCTGTTGCCATGGGAGGGGCTTGTCTCCTCTGAAAGACGGTGTGGAGCCATGCAAGCAAAGGGCTCAGACACTGGAATTCGCTGTGACGCATCAGTCTGTTGCCCTGACCTCTGGTGTTCCATGTCCAAACTGCGAGGTGTTGACTGTCATGATCTGGTACTTTTTAAATAATCCTCGCTAAAGGATGGAAAGTGTCTAACCCATAAAGTCCCTGCATCCTCCCTCCCCTCTGCTCCGCAGAGCTCCTGGGGTGCCACAGCCTGAAGATGTCCTGGGTGGCAGAAGGTGAGGTAGTGAAGATAAAGTCCCCCTCTGAAGATCTGGTACATGTTAGGACATAGGATGCGTTACTCCATTTCTGACCTCTGAAAGTGACCTTATTTTCATTTCTGACCTCATGAAAACTTCTTTGCCCCTTTGCCTGCCAGCCATCCCAGTTCCGAGTTAGACAAAGCACATAAGGCAGGGTAGATGGGATCACTTTTCTTTCCAAAAAAGAGTACAAGGCAACACGAGTATTTGTTTTGATTTATTCCTGCTCCCAGGTGTAATTATAACCTCTGAGTTTCAGTGTAAAGGTGGAAGGGGATGTGATTGAATGGGGTTAAGTTTGTTTTCAGATTACATTAATACGTGACATATGAAAAACAACCACCTTCACACAGGAATGCAGGCAGTATTTGCACGTTGCCTGTGGATTTATGAAACATTTGGAAACATACCGTACATTATTTCATGAGACTTATTTCTTTATGCAGCAATGCTGTTTGCTTATTCTGGGAAAATGACCAGATGTGAAGATATTAAAAACAAAATTAAAAACAATAGAAAATGTTTGTTTCAAAAGTTAAAAGGGTCCCATTCCTTAACAGAACAGAAACAAAATGACAGGTCTTTCAGTACTTAGTTGGACCTTTAAGAGATTTGTCTAGAGAAAACTCTTATTTATCTTATGTTTATTTATACTTCTTTGAAAAAATTGTATTTGTCAAATGTTTATATACACTTCCCTCTTTTTTTTCCCCCTCTTTTCTGTGAAGGCTGTTTACACCGAAACAATATCTTTGTTTTCAGAGTTCATCTTCTCCCACTGCTCCTTTTCCAGCTGAAGTCACAATACTCAGTCTGTGACATCACCGTTGGCTGCCGTGACAACGGAGAATTTTCACTCCAGGTGGAGAATGTGCAGCAGCAGCAGCAAACACTCTGT
This sequence comes from Neopelma chrysocephalum, assembly GCF_003984885.1. Taxonomy (NCBI): domain Eukaryota; kingdom Metazoa; phylum Chordata; class Aves; order Passeriformes; family Pipridae; genus Neopelma; species Neopelma chrysocephalum. The sequence goes on from NW_020897714.1 coordinate 23,845,283, forward strand.
CAAGAGCAGAGAGCATATTTTTCTATGCATATTGCTAATCATGGAGAAAGAAGGGAAGGAAAAATCTGCAAGAAAATCAAATGTAGTTTTTCTGAGAGTGTCCTGCTGAGGTGGGCACACTCCAGACACTTTACCCTCCTGTGGAGACTTTACCTTCCACGGGATTTCTTTTGAAATCAGTTAACAGCACTTAACTACAGTTGACTACAGTTTATATGTCAGTAGAAAAGTACTTACTTTTTTAAAAGAGAGAGTGCGGGAGAGGAGTTTAATTTAGATTCATGTATCACTGGGATACCTGAATTGTATCCCCAAGTTTTGTGGAGTTTTTTTGCCTTTTTTTCCTACACAAACCCCCTTTCAAAAACCAAGGGAAGATAACTAATACCCTGATACTGCCACCACACATGTGGTGGGCTTTCAGTGTGTGAGTTGTCCTGCTGAGGTCAGTTAAGACAGTTCATATGCTTAAACTCAGACACAGGCCCACATGCCAGTAGTGTGAGGGTCTTGCCAGCTGCCCTAGGGGAACAGTTAAATAAAGATTTTATAGAATATCTTCTGATGCAGACACTGTCTTGACCTAGAAAAGCTGAAGTCTCTAGACTAAATTCACCAGGAAAAGCAAACAGACTGGCCTTACACCTTTTCCCTTTGCTTTTGTGTGCCTAATTCATCTCGTGGCTCATAGCCTTGCAGTTGCTGGTGAGGCATGAGAAGGTGAGGCATGTCTGCAAGTGTTTGAAGGACTGTGGCTTGAGAGGTTACACAATGAGATCATTAAATAGCAAGAGGGAAAACAGAATGGTGAAATGGTCCATATCCCTGCTGACCGTATCACAATAATAAATTGAAAAATATATGTGCATCCAAAGTCTAGTTATTGGTGACAGGTTCATTGTTGAAACAGCCTGTCCTGATGGTCTGCAAGCATGGATGGAGCTGTCATCCACTCTGAAGGCTGCCCCAAAGGGTAGACATAGCATGCAAGCCCCTCAGATTCACTTGTGGCATTATTTCCATGCTTCAGTCTCATGGCTGTACCAAGGGCTACAGGAAAACCTTAAGCAGGAAAAGGTGTTGCTGTTTCTCCAATGTAACGTCCCTGCCAGTGCAAGAGAAGCAGCACCTCCAGCTGACTAAGTGCACTCAGAGATGTGTTTTCTAAAAGACTCTGAGCAACCTCTGCAGCTGTGGTGACCAATGAGAGTAGCCTTTGCTACAGGTGTTTTCTCTCACTTCCAGCATCCCAGGTAACCGAAGCATTTGCTTGGTCAGGGTCTGGTGTCCCAGTGAGAAGAGACTGTGTCAGTCTCTTTCCCCTGGCACCTCACTACAGCCATTCTGAAGCATTTCTGAATTGTCACAAGTCAGGAGGGTAGATATTTTCTGGCAAGCCCTGTCGCACAACTGTACTGGCAGCCTCAGGAGAGTGGCCGTTTACCTACATCTGTGTTTTGGGATGTCTTTGGATTGTTTGTTTGTTTGTTTTAACAGGGCTGCACACGCTGTGTTGCTGTTGTGACAGTCCATATGATTCATGTCTTACACAGTCTGACAGGTTTATTGTAGCTCGTGTGTGCTGAGCTGCACACTGCAGTTGCTGCACAGCTCGTGGTTGGTGCCAGGACAGTCCGTGGTGCTGGTGCTGAGTTGTTAGCAAGTGCCAGGACCCAGAGGGTGATGTGCGTGGGAGGGCCACTCAAGAGAGCTGCTTGCCTTCGCCTTGGGAAGTGGAGAGGACATGAGAACGCTTGCTTGGGCTTTATTTTTTAAAACTCCTCCAGAAATAGCATGCTCTTTGGAGCAGGCAGAGCAGAAAGCAAGAGGGTCAATTTTGGGATCTAATGATGCTGTCAGGATCCAGTTTCACATTTATTTTCTGCCTCTGCAGAGCGTGGAATAAGTTATCATTCCATTTGAACAGCTTGAAGTCTCTACTGCTGAGCCTTTAAAAGACTAAATAATAACAAGTTTTTAGGAACTGTAGGATCAAAACCTCATGAATTTTAGGCACTTTAATAGCTCTTGAACCTTTGTACTTGAATTTCACTTAAACCTGTTTTTACACCAGTTTACGCCAGTTACACTTGCTTCTTTTTGACATCTGTTTTCTTGAGGCTTAAGCATTACTCTTTTGTGGGGTTCATCATTTCCATTCACTGATGCCCACCTGAACCTTTCAGCTCTTTTTTTTTTTCAATTTTTTTTTTTTTTTTTGGCAAAGGAAATAGGAGTGAAGGTGCAGAGGGCTGGGAGCAGAGGCACAGCGAGGTGAATACATGACGACCCTGATGTAACCCAGGGATGAGCTGGAGGGAAGGACGAAGGCAAAACAGGAGTGACATCATTAGTTGGGAAATTCTGAGCAGTTTCATGCAAACCTGTTCGGTGCCATCTCGCGGGTAGTCCCTGAGCACCATTTGCTGATGCTTGGGGCAGGTGGCAGGAACGTCATCGGGAGCCTCCAGCCAGCAGGTTTTCTGGGTGAGCCACAGAGGGACTTGCACTGTTGATCTGCCACACGTGCTGTCCCCATAGCCCCCTGCTGCTTCAGAGTCCTCCACGCTTGGCTCGGTGGTAGCTCGTGGCAGGAGGCTCACAGGGTGACAGCAAGCAGGGCCGAGACAGGTTTCCCTGAGCAGCTGTGCAATGAGACCCAGCCCTTGCAGGTCAGTGTTGCTTTTCCATGACAGCACAGAGAGAACAGGCGTTTACCATAGAGATCTACCAACTGTTTGTTTTGTTGCAGAGCCAAATCTCGCTTGTCTCCTTTGTGAGTATTTCCATAATAGTTAATACTAGGGCTTTCTGTGGCCCTTGGTGGTTTGATCACTCAGCTACATCATTTCCCATTTTTGCCAGATTTCCGTAAAGGGGATCAAGGTGAGCTTAATGTTGTGGGATGCTGATTTTGTAGGTGCTGGAATAAATACATATCTTTTCATGCCTGAGACTAATGTTTTGTAGGACTGAGGTCCCACTTGGCACTTCTAGCCCATTCAGGTGCCAGCAACATGCATGATGGTGTGTGTTGATCGACAGCAGGTTTGAGAGGGCTGGGGAGTTGGTCGGGATGAGCATCATTTGTTCAGTGCCCAAATACAAGGTTGTGGTGTGCTGTCCAAGTGATGTGTGGGGCAAGGGAGCATGCACTGCATCTGCTCACAGTATGCCCAACTCCTCAGGACAGGTCTATCAGTCCTCCACTGTCCTGAATTCACTCATTAAACTTTTGTAATCACCATAAAAAACCTGCTTAGTAAATACATTTTCTGTGCCCAAAAGCACTTACCCCACTTCCTTTTGTTCTGAAGATAGTAGACATAAAAATGAAATACAGACCTGTGTTCTTAAAAGGTCATAGTTATTTGCTTCTCAGTGAGATTGCATGTCAAAATAGGTCCTGTTAAGATTTGTTGATACTCTAAAGGAATTGAATGAATTGGGACTTTGGTTCATAGAAGTTGTAAAATGGGCTAGAAATATCCCATGATCTGGAAGATGGCCATCCCTTTTTCTTAATGCAATGGGGATGGGATGGGGAAACTGAATGGAGAAGGGCTTTGTGTCAGTTGCAGAACCAGCAGTCATAGAATCATTAAGGGTGGAAGAGACCTCTAAGATCATGAAGTCCAACCTTGGATGAACACCAACATGTCAACTAAACCACAGCACTAAGTGATGTGTCCAATCATTTCTTGAATGCTTCTAGGGATGGTGATTCCACCACCCCCCTGGGCAGCCCATTCCAATGTTTAACCACCCGTTCAGTGAAAGTATTCTTCCTGATGTCCAACCTGAACCTTTCCTGGCACAACTTGAGGCCATTTCCTCTTGTCCTATTGCTAGTAGCCTGGGAGAGGAGACTGACCCCCTCCTTGCTACAGCCTCCTTCCAGGTAGTTGTAGAGAGTGTCTTCCCTGAGCCTCTTCTTCTCCAGACTAAACAGCCCCAGCTCCCTCAACTGCTCCTCATAGGAGTTACTGTCTGGATCCTTCAGCGGCTCCATTTCCCTTTTCTGGATGTGTTCCAGCACCTCAATGTCCTTCTTGTAGTGAGGGCCCAGAACTGAACACAAGATTTGAGGTGCAGCCTCACCAGTGCCAAGTACAGGGGGTCAGTCACTTCTCTAGTTCTGCTAGCCCCACACTATTTCTGATCTGGATGCCATTGGCCTTCTTGGCCACCTGGGCACATACTGGCTCATGCTCAGCTGGCTGTCAACCAGCACCACCAGCTCCTTTTCCACTGGGCCACTTTCCAGCCATGTTTGTCAGCACTTGTTTGTGTTGTCCTAGTTTCATTTAAGGCATTCTTCTGCCTGGCTTCATTTAATGGCTCATAGTGTCAGTGGTCTCCATCCCTTTCTGCCTAATGCACGGTTGGTTGCTAGGAGTGCTGCCGTCATCCACGTTTTAGTTGTGGATGTGATGACCAATTTTATATTGCTTTCCAAGATTTGGCTGGATGACTCAGCTGGTCCTCTGGTGACTCATTGCAGTCTCCCATGAGCCCAGAAAGGACTAAAGAGGGAAGCATGGCTATTTTCAGATATGAAAAATTACCAAAACCAAGGACTATGTCCACAAAAGAGTACTGCAAACATTGAATTAATTGGGCATTTATACAGGGTGTAAACTTGCTGCTTCCCTTTGAAATTCTTTACCCAGTTATTGTGCTTCTGCTGAATCTAGTTTTCAGTCTCTTCTTACTTTATATCCATATGGATGCTGGAAAGCTCTCAGTGAGTTTTGAGTGCATAATGTGTGATGAAAGTTCACAAGGCTTTTGGTACTAAATTCCCCTGGCTGGTTTTGGTTTTGGTTTTTTATGGCAGTTTCCCCCTCTCATCATTTCCTGGAAGTCTTGTCATCATTCTAGCAAAAACCATGGGTCCACCCCAGGCCATTTTACTCCCGAGTCATTCCTATGACTATGGGAAAGCTGTGTTCTCCTAGATGCCCAGTGTTCTCCTAGACCTATTGAAAGCTGCTGTGATTTGACTACAAGTTTTTACTTGAATGGAATCTGTTTTTTTCTGGAAGCTGCAGAAACAGCAGTGTATTTGCTCCTTGTGAGAAAATCACACAGAGCTTATTTTCCCAGAAACTCTTCTTACCCTGTGATTCCATTTGGCCAGACTTCCTTTACAACTTCATCAAAACCCATAGGTGTGGCTGTGGACAGGTTGTCTGTGGTATCACTGGCACATTGGTGATTCTGAACTCACTGTCCCACTGTGTCTAGGCTGAATCCTTTAATTTTACTGCTATAGGAAAAGGAAAGAGTTGAGTATTCTGGGTTGAAAGCACACGGCTGCAAAAAAGTTGTAGTAGTGCCAAAGAGATGCTTATGGAAGGGATGCGGCAAGTGGCTGCCTGCTGCTGGAAGTGCAAAGTGACATGTCAGTTCACAAATGTAGGATCAAGAGTGAGAAGGAGGCCTGACAGCCCCTTTAGCTAGTCTGTCATCTGCAGCCATCTCTCCTTCCTGGAGTGGATTTTTGGTTCTGTAGGTTTGGTTTCAGCAGCTGTGCCATACCTGTGAGTGCCACACAGCAGTTACTCACAGTCAGCATAGACTGAGCCCAGCTCTCCAGGGCGTGAGGCCTGCTCAGGTGCCTGTGCCTCTGCAGGGTGCTGTTCAGGGTCTCAAAAGCACTGAGTGATCTGAAGCAAAGTTACACCAAGAGTTTCACTGTACACCTCTCCTAAGCTGTCACTTGCTTGGTCTTTCTTGCTTGAGGAGGAGTGTGTATGGCCAGGCTGGCTGTGTGGTCCCCCTTTCTATCCCATCACAGTGGCAGCGTGCCTCAGGCTGCACTGCAGAAGGCATTTGGCATGTGTCATACTGGATCTCCAGGTTTAGCTTCGCTCCTGTCTTGCTCTAGTTTTTACAGTGCAAGAAGCCTGGCAGCCATGATGTTAAGCACTATAGAGCTGAGTAAATAAATATGTCAATAAATAATCATAACCTACACAAAAGAGAAACCTGAGGGAGAGACTGATGGTAAACAGGGAGTTTTGCTGACACAGGTGGAGGTTTTTATTGTTTTGTTTCTCTTAATGACTTCCCTTGGTCTCATTTCTTTTCTTATAGAGCTTTGAGGGGGAGTAGGCTGTTACTGGTGTCCCTGAGCTTCTTCATCGCACACAAGGTCTTCATGTCCTCCTTTCTCAAGTAGATGTCTTTTCCTGAGCTTCTGGAGGCTCTGAAATCCTTCATGTAGTTTATCCCCATGCCTAAGCCAGGTTTTCTTTCTATGTAAGCAAGAGCTTCGTACATCACCTACGTTGTCCTTCTGTGGCCCAAACAGGGCTTCTTCTCTGCATACTGATCGCTTAGCATTTCTCCTGTTAGACAGTGAGATCAGGCATGCACCACCAGCCCCCAGCCCCAGCAGCAAGCCAGCAGTGGGCCAGGGAGGCATCCAGAGGCACTTCTGTGGGATTGCTTGGGGCAGCATCACTCATTTCTTCTGGAGATGATGAGATTCATTGTCTTCGTGGGTCATCCTCTGGCTATGCAAGTGCTTACATGTCTGTGTGTGCCTGAGTGCGAGCGTGCGTTTTGTGTGATAGAGGTCAGTACAACCCCAAATACTGCAAACCCCAAATACAGAGTCATTGGTTTCCACAGATAAACCTGACAACACACTTTGTTCTCATGGAGACTGCAGCAGCTCCCTTTCACCATGGTCTCATACGAGAGCTACTTGCCAGTCTCAAAGGTGAATGGATCAAGAGAGACATGTTTTTTGGGGAGAAATGAGATTTTTGGGGGGAAAAATGGGTCCATGCCCAAATCCTACACCCTGTGTCTCCATGATGGTCTTTGGTTTGGGCTAGTTGGCTCAGTCCACTGTGCCTGTTCTGGTCCCAGCTCATGGCCCATTTCATACATTTCTGGGTTTATAATTCTACTTTGGAATGCAAACCAAAAGCCATGGGTGACACCAAAAAAAGGTTTCTGACTGTCTGGCCATAACTTTGAGGATGTTTTCTTAGCCCTAAGTGATGAGGAAAATGAACTCTGGAAGTCAGGGTGAAAATTTCATGATGTTTCCTTGAGGAAGGGCTTTTCTCTTTGTGGGTGGGTGTTTTGTGTGCCGATGTGAGGACAGGTTGTTTACAGAATTGTTTTAACTGCTTAAACTGAAGGTCAGGTAATCCACCTGCAGTATCCTTTCTCTTCATCTCCTAAAACACCCCAGAGCCCTTCGATGTTTGAGAGTGCTGTAAGTCTTGTGTTTGGTCATTCATATTTGAAAGCGATATGTGGCTGTTGGGAGGTCAACAAATCAGTCTGTCTCAATTTTCTGCTTTGACAGAGCCCCGTGCCCAGCTTCCCCGCCTTCCTTCTTGCGCCTTCATCTTCCTTTGCAGACCAGATCCTGTGTATTCCATCCAGACCTCACCAGGGGCTTGTTTCTCTCCAATAGGTCTGTATCCTGATGGATATCAAATGAAGGGAGGGACTTTGCAAACAGGCAAACTGACCTTTTCAGCCCCACTAGAGCTTGATCCGAGTTTCAGATTTCGTAAACAAAGCAAGGGCTGAATGTCATGCAATGGCTTCTTTGCAAATGAAACACTTAGGAAAAAATCCTGTGGGAGTGAGAGGCTGAGCCTGAGACTCCAGTAAGCCTTGCCCATGTCCTGCCTTCACAACTAGGGTTGCTTCTAACAAGTGAGGTATGCGAGGGGCCAGCCATTCCCTGTGGTTTCACCACACTTGCGGGCCAGTTGGAGTCACTGACATTACAAAGCTAATATTTACAGATGGAAAGTCATCCAGGTGGGGAGGCAGACATTGTGGAAAAAGCCAAAATATCCTTTCCACTATCCAGTTGTGGGAAGCCATGAGTGTGCCAGTGCTGTGTGGCTGAGGGGACACAGCCAGAGCAGCAAAGAGAAACTGATTCATTTTGGTCCCTTTTTGAGAGGCCTTGGTTTGGTACTGCTTCCCAGGAACTAAGATAATGGAGGACCGTATAGGATGGCCAGTGAAATCTGGGGTCGGGAATTGAGGAAGTCTTCTGTTTCCCCTGTAAGTTGGAGTGTGGTCAACTCCTTTTTGAAAGATGAACAAATGTGACCTAAGCCATGCTGCCTGGAAAGCAGATCCTTCTTTTTTTCAGTTCTGCTTTCAGGATGCAACTCTGTTAGCAAGTAGCAATCAGAGATGGAGCTTGTGGGAACCTAGAAGCTCCTGCCTTATAGACCTGTTTGGAGGTCAAATGTAGAGACCCACACAGACATTAAACTGGACTACAAGGCAGACTGTGGCCAGTTTCACATTTACTGCAGAGACTGTCTTGTATAGTTCTGCAAAGGGAACTTTGGGTACTGTAGAAATGCCATGGTTACTGTTTGTTCCACTTTGTGACTGTGGAGGACATATGGGAGAGAGGAAGGTGGCCAGAACACATAGGCTGTTGCCAAACAGTCCTACCTGGCACACTGATGTGAGTAACTGCTTTTAGGCTCATCTGGCTCCATTTTGTCTTCAGGATGGAGAAACATTCCTTGGTAGCACCTCAGGAGCTCATTTAAGCATGGCATTATACGAGCCTCAGTGTGTCATGCCTCATTTTGAGTGGTGCTGTGAGTGTTACCGCAGTCTTCTGCTCTTTACACAGATGTGGTGCTGCTCGTGGGTCCCCCAACAGCCTGCAGCACAGCCCCAGCCAGGCACCCCACACTTTCCTCAGCTCTGCTGGGCCTCTCTCCAAGAAATCTGAAAGAGGGATTTCTTCAGCAAAGCATTTTGTTACACATCATTCAGTATCCTCCAAAGATAAAGCTTCAAAGCAGGGCTTCTGTCAATCCCACCTGTCTGATTTCATCTTGTCCTTTTTTCCTCATCCCATCTCTGACTCCCAAGCAGACTTTCTTCTCCTCTGAGGCCCTTGGGAGTACTGAGTGTTTGGTTTTAAAACTTCTTCCTAACTTCACTGACACCCACTTTCCTAAAATGTCTTTATGCTGACATTGTGCATAAGTTTCTTCACACTCTCATTCAGACCTTGAAGGCTTTCAGTGCTGTCCCTGCCTCTTTGTTGTTCATCCCCTCATTTTGCTCTTGGGACTCCAGAAATCGTCACAGGAGCTGTTGACCTTGCTCCCTGGCTTGGAGGACTACTGCCCGGTAAGGTGCATCTGGCAGGGCTATTGATCTGCCTTCTCAAGGTGCAGAGACCTGATGTGGGCACAGCAGACTCCCAGGTTTCTTACTTCATGTCTGGAGAGCACTTTGACGTCTTGGTAGAGCATTTGCAGTGTCATTTCATGATTTCTGTAGAAGGGACAGTCCTTCTGTCAGCTTTGACAGATATGCTGAAGGGGGTTTACCTGCTGGAGTCTGGCTCTGTTTTGTCGAGGCTGTAGGCTATTAGATTGTATTCACCTGCTGCCTTCATTTGCTTTCCACTCAGTGACATTGAGGTATCCTGGAGAGAAGTTTTGCACTATTCCAATTGTGCTGGGTTTTCCCACAGGAAAAAGGGGTTACCTTCCGGTTCAGGGGAGAATGGACTTGACTGCTGGACTTTCTGACACCAAGATCTAGAAATTGGTATCAGGTCCAATTGCATCTACAGGGAAGTGATGAGGCAGCCTCTGGTGAGGTATATTTTACCTGTGTTCTCAGGTCTTGCATAGTTAATTAACTATAATGTGAAACATAAACTAGTCACATGATTAACTGAGGAAATCTGTAATATCTCTTGTCATTACTGCAATTCACTCAAGTGGGAGATGGAGGTGACCCTGAAAGAATTTTTCATGGAGATGTAATAAAGTATTCAAATGTATGTATTTGTCCCTGAGATTTTGCTTCATGTGTGTAAAACCAGGAATGTGTCAGAGGAGCCCACAGCTTGTTACTCAGGCTCATGGGCACCTGAACCCACATCAAAAAGATGAATAAGAATCATAATGTTTCGAGATTACGGAAGATTACTAGGGTTTTGTGGTTTGCACAGCTCACATGCCATTGTCTAGTGACCCACCAAGTGTGGGGAGTGTGGGAGATGAGGTTGGAGCTGCCTAGATGTCCAGGCTCCAGGGCAGGGCCAGGCTCAGGGTGGTGCTGCCTCATTAGGTCTGTGTGGGATGTGCCAGGGCTCTGGGTAGTCCCATTTTCCCCCAAGCTGCTCATGAGGGTGGCAGAGATGCTTCCTGGAGCATATGGACCTAGCATGAACAGCTCTGCCTATCTTGCAGTCTCCATGCCAGAGCCCTAGGAAAAGAAGTGCTGCCCTGTGGGTTCTGTGCACTAGAGAGCAGCCATCTCCCACCACCTCCACACTGAAGATGTCCTGCACGGCAAAGCAGGTGTGTGCCAACTCACCACCCTTCAGCCCGCATTGGTACATAGGCGCTGAGCCTGGGCTTGCCAACTGCCCTGCTTCCCAGATGTGCTGGTTAGCAGTCCCAGCCAGCCCTTACCACGTTGCAGCACTTCCTGTGCCCACAGGCAGGTGTGGTGAAGCTGGATGCTCAGGCAAGGGGACAAGATGGACATAACTGGCTCAGAGGAAGAACTCCCCAGATTTTCCTAGCTGTGTCCTCTTTGCCCTGGTCAGCTGAGAAGACTTTCACTACCCAGCAGATGAGTTGCCCTGGATTTAAGGAATTAAAAGGGAGATGAAGAAGGGAGTAAAGATGGTTTGTGAGGAGAGAGAGCAATGTCCTGAGCCACATGCCAAAATAACCTGCTCAGGCCATGATAGGGAGTAACCGCCTACACCACCTCCATGCCCAAGAGTACTAAGTCCTAGTTGATAATTTTTATCGTATCTATAAAGGAAAGTCACGGTGCACAAAATAAAATAGTAGGCAGGGTTGTGGATGCTATAAATGCAGGAGAGGGATATGTAGGAGGGCAGTCGGGGTGGCGGGGAGATATGGGGTTTGAAGGTGATGGTGATGAGAGTTCCTTGGCCATTGCACTTCAGGGATGTGTATTTTGAGTGGGAATGAGAGGGAAGGAGGCAGATGCTTGGCTTTGTCCATTTGGTTTTGTTTACGGCTACTCTGTGCATTGCGAAGTCTCACTTTTTCGTTTGGCCATAAGATGTGGATCAAACATGGCAACTTGGAGCCGTGTGAATCCAGGTCTGAAGCAGTGCTGGGGATGGGCTTTGTCCCATCTTTGAGACATCTTTGAGAACTGCTGCACAGCACATAAGCATTTAGAAAACTACTAATTAGGATGAGACAGTTTTACTAGCAGGACAGAAAAAGCTGAGCAGGAAGGCGGGTTGATTTTCACCTGGAATGAAGGCTCCCTTTACATCTTCTGCTCACCAGGAATAGGAAGGAGCTGAGGATGTTGAGGTCTGAACTCCGCTCTGAGGCCGTCTCCAAACATTCAGTAGCACAAGGGAAAGAATTTGTATAGCCCCCAGGGACGTAAATTTTAAGGAGATTCCAAGTCGTACTGAGGGACAGTGCCTCAAAAAGGGCTACTCAGAGGCCACTGTGAAGACATGGCTATTTTGAAGGTGCAGTACATTAGCAGATCCCCTTTTCATTGCCTTCTCAACCTGGGTGTGTATGTGGGTTTTCTGGCTTGTGCCTCTCTGGGGAGAAGTGGAAGATACTTATTTCAGTAGTGTCTTGTGTGCATCATTTATATGCTGAACACACGCCATGTGCTTTCTACAGTATTTTTCAAGCAGGCACTGTCGTTCTGGAGGCCGTCAGCAAGCAGCCTCTGGTTACAGAGCTCTGCAGGTACTGCAAAAGGTCTTACTGCCTACTTAATACAGGGCAGGGGCTTGGTCTCTTGCCACCACAAAGGCCACACTTATAAATCAACAGTAAGTGCTAGGAGTGAAGCAGAAGAAAACATCAGTGACTTGCAAACTGTTCCTTCTTTAGTCCCCAAAGTGTATTTTTTGCCCTTTGGGGTGAGGTGGGTGGATAGAGAGCTTTACCTCATTTGCTTTCTTGAAACCTGTTAGAAGTACAAGAGAGGCGGCTGCATGATTTGTGTATGCATCAGAAGAGGGCCATCTGAATTGTAAATAGCACCTGCTAAATTATTATTAAGTGAAAGCTGACGTGGGAGGAGTTCTCAGGAAAAAAACCCTCAAGTCTTTTAATAAAAGTCGTTCCAGATGTTTTAACATTATCCCCTGGCTGCATGCTACATACTTCAGCTCATGTCGATGCTACGGGGAGTTAACGTGAGTCGTATCAAGGACAGGGAAGGCCCCATTAAATCCAGTTACTGTCAGTTGTGTGAGAGCTTTAAATGGCTGCACTAAAACTCATTATTAAAGAAAGGAACTATCAATTTTATATAATGTATGGTGCCCAGCCTTGATTCTGCTCCCAGCCCAGAAACTCACCGTGCTTGGGGTGATATAAAACTTAGACCTGCACTCATCAGGATGAGCATTTAACTGTTGTAGAGTCCTGGCTGCATCCTGGCTGGCTAACTGAGGCTGTGGGGGCTGTCCTGCACCCCTGCCAAGGCAGGCACCAAGCTCAGCCAGTATTGCCACTTGCCTTGGTCCAGCCAAAGCTTTTGCTGGTGTAGGTGGGGCTGCTGAGCTGGGCTTCAGGTGAGTGGGAGTGCTCCGTGAGCACTCGACCTGAGTATCCTTACCCCCTCTGCTCCTGGTGGAGAGCAGAAAGGGGAGGAGCTGGGTGCCAGCCTTGGGCAGTTCCATGCAGAAAGTGGAAAGGTGACTGCTAGGATCTTCCTGCAAGTGAAGGGAGGTGACATGAAAGGCACAGCCTTGCACAGGAGGTTTCTTGTCAGACCTGGGAGTGGGGGTTTAAGAGAACTTTTCCGAAGTGAAACATTACATTCTCCATCCCTCCATGGCTTGTGGCCCCTCTTGTCTTTCCAAGACCCCAGGAGAGAGGATGGTCTCTGAGGGCATCCCCACTGTCTCTGAAGCATCAGTGTCATTGGGCTTGGCTGGCATGGATCACCCCATTACTACTGGCTTGTTGCCTCATGGACACGGTGGCAAGCTGTTGTCAGCCTATGTAATCAAAAGGCTGAAGTTGTAAATCATATTACAGGCTGTAATGAGGAATTTGATCCCTGTAACAAACCATCCAACTTTTATTCACATTTATTACTATTTCTGCTATTGCCATGGAGCAAAGATCCTTTTTGAAAAAAAGAACATGCCACCAGCACAGTTTGATTGTGTCCTTAGGAAATTTAGGGTTGTGTTTTTCTCGCATTAACTGCACAGGCAAATTTGCAATAAAAATTACTTGGCTGCAGAAGCCTTTTTTCCCATCACTGAGCTGTCAATCAGCCTGTAATTTCTTAGTATCGGACTATGCTGAAGGACTCACCGAATTGTTCTCTCCTAAAACCTCAAACATGAGAAAATCATTTTGAATGGAAGGAAGAAGATTTCAAAGTTCTTTTTTTTAGGGAAAAAACCACCTCTCCTGTGATGGGAAATAACCCCTGAGGAGAGTGGAAGTGGCAGCAAGAGTCTGAAGTCCTCCCTTTATCCGGAAGAAAGCACTGCTTCCTCCACACCCTCCATTTTTGGGGTACCAGTGTGGGTCAGTGATTTTATCCCCTATTCCTGTTCCCCTGCTGAGGCTGCCAGCAGTGTTTCAGAGACAGCAAGGGGCTGGTTGTTGATGTGGAAACCAGTCCCTAAAAACAATTCATTTCACCAATGGGCACAGGCAGCCATCTGACATTGACAGTGCTGAGTGACTGCTGACCTTGTTTTTAGCGTCAGCTGATGTCAACTGGAGTACTGCCAGTTTGCACCAGTTGAAAGTCTGTCCCTTAATGGTGGCGATTATCCTGATTTTTACAGTGGCACTGAGAAAGTTGCAGCTGCTGCACTTCACATCCTTGACTTTAATTTGGGGTGCCTCAGTCGTTTCGTGTTGTCTTTAGAGGAGTGTGTGAGAAGAACGTCTCATCTTGTTCTGCGTCAGTCATTTTTTCCCTTTTTATTTTGTACGAAGAGAGATTGCTCAAGCACACCATGGAATGAAAGCCATAAAGCTATAAATTACACCTCTGCTAGGTCCACAATATGTTACCAATTACATCTGTTACATTATTCGCGTCCAGGGGGAAAACATACATCAAACCAACCCCACTCTCTCCAGGCAGGTTGGTACTGTACTAGAAGGAACACTGTGACTCCTCTTAATCAGTGGAAGAACAAACACAGTTTTGGCTCACTCACATACAATCCTTGTGTCCAGGATGACAAGTTGAGTAATACTGCTGCGGTTCTCCGAGCTCACCACATGCCACATGCTACAGCATTCGTGGCAGCACTGCCCTGTGGAAAGGAGAGAGGAGAGCAAGTACTTAGAGGGGCAGGGAGCTGGAGGGGGTTTGAGTACCCGGTTGCAGGGACCTTGGAAATTGCTGCCAAGGAGGTTGAGAGGCAGGGGGGAGTGGAGTTAAAAGGAATGACAGCAAACAGCGTCAGAAATCCCCTTAGAGCCAGGGAGCACATCTGCAGAGGGGAGCACAATGTGGTTTGCAGGGCTTCATTGTCAGAGCAGGGTCAGCGGGGTTTTGTGTGGCGTGTTCAAGCAGGGGTGAGGGTTGGTTTCCCCATGTGTCCCGATGGGGGTTTTCTTCTGCGTCTGCCCTGTCCTCATAAATGTGTCACTGTGGCAGGGATGAAGGTGGGGGTGTTGAAGCAAACTGGAGCGATTGCTTTGCTGGTTACTTCTTAGTAGCTATGTATGGTGGGTTTTGACTTGCCACAGCGCCCCTCTGCTGAGTAGTTCCTGGGCTTTGGGCAGCTGGGAATTAACTAGAAAATGGGCACTGGGTGTGTTTAGATCTGTTTGCTTCACCATGCTACTGAATTTTGTGAGTGTAGAGTAACCTTCATATTTTTCTATGTGAGTGTATAAGTTCATGCATGTTTGTGAGCCTATATGAGCTCCAGAAAATCGTCTGGAGGGGAGCTGAGTGTCAGATACTGTCAGTCCTCCAAATGAAGAAGTCATCCATGTGCATTGCGGAGTTTGTTGTGGTTTTGTTATTGAAGCATTTATTCAGCTTTTAACTTTTTAAAGTTGAAAACAAGTCAAGGTTACGTTTGTGCTTAATAATTCAGCAATGGTGCCAGCTCAGCAAATTGTCTTTTCCTTCCCTAGTCATTCTGGTTTATTAAAAAGAAACACTGACGACAGATAGAAAGGTGAAGGAGGCTGTGCCTTTCTGCTCCAACTCCTGTCAGGTGCTCACTCCCTCCCTAGGAATCCCCATGGATTTGTGTTCTTCACAGTACCTTTGCCCCAGCAGTACTATCCCTACCCCGAGCAGGGAAAGCTGGCAGCAAGTAAGGACTTAGATGTCCCCTTTTCTGTGGACCACATCTTTTTTTCTGAATAGACACATTTTCTGTGACAGTGGAATATTACTCAAAGTCCTTCAGTAAGTCTGTCTCAGTGATACTGTATTTTCACCTCGATTATGAAGTTTGTGGGGTTGTTCTTTGGTGTTTGTTTTTTTTAAATAAAGATTTAGAAGATCATTAACTCTTCCGGAGCCAAAGAAGCTTGCATTAAAATAGGGTTTTGTCTTTTCTTTAAAAGTAAAGTTATATTAGGAGGTAATTCTGCCACATGCTAGTATGTACGTTGCTTCATTAACAATGCTGTTAATTTGCAGGGGATCAGTTTTCCGGTGATGGTGTTGTCATTGTGAATAAGAATAGATGAACACAATTTTATAAATCTGGGAGAACTGAGAGCACACAGTGAAGCTCATATTGTGTAACTCCTATCTCCACTGTCCCTGAGCACAGACCAGCATTGTGCCCGATTCCCACACGCAGACTTGGCAAGCAATCCGAAACATCCTCTTCTTCTGCCCTGGCTCCTTAACTTTATCTGTGCACCTCCATTTTGTCACAGTGTATCATCTCCTGGTCCCATCTTGACTCTCTGCAGGCCAGAAGCTACACGGTGGTTTTATGGAAATAAATGGAGGGCTTAAGTCAGATCCACCAAAGTGCTTAATACAGGATGAGCCTGAGGATTTGAAATTTGGCTTCTGTAGTCAGAATACTTTGCAGTATTTGACATGAGTTCTTCCAGAGAGCTAGATATATTCCTGGAGACAATGGGAATAGGAATCTCTTTAGACAGAGGAGGTAAAAATAACATGTACATTCCTGTTATTAAAAATGAGAAGGGGGAGAGCAAGAGAGCAGAAATCTTGAATGTTGTTAGTATAGTTCAATCAGAGGTAGTGATTTATTTAGAGCACAGTATTTTATTTCTGTTGAATACATGTTTCTGGAAGAATGTGATTTTTGCATGTGTGTGTCTGTGCTATGTCTGAAGCCTGTGTCCCATTTCCCTTTCCTGCCACTGAGCAAATGAAAAAAGCTGGGGATGGCATCCTGACACTGTGGTTTCACTCTGATGTTGTATTGCAGGTATGGCCTCGCATGTGCAAGTTTTCTCTCCTCATACCCTTCAGTCAAGTGCCTTCTGTAGCGTGAAGAAACTGAAAGTGGAGCCGAGTTCAAACTGGGATATGACTGGGTACGGCACACACAGCAAAGTCTACAGCCAGAGCAAGAACGTGCAGTCCTCCCAAGCAGCCGCCGCAGCAGCCGTCAACGCCTCCCTCCAGATCCCCAATCCGAGCATCCCCTACGAACAGACCATCATCTTCCCAGCAAGCACGGGGCACATCGTGGTGACATCTGCCAACAGCACTTCTGGTGTGGTTGCAGTGTCTGGGCAAACACTGGGCGGGCCACACAACCTGATGCGTCGCAGCACTGTGAGCCTTCTGGACACCTACCAAAAATGTGGACTTAAGCGCAAGAGTGAGGAGATTGAGAACACAAGCAGCGTGCAGATTATCGAGGAGCATCCACCAATGATTCAGAACAATGCCAGTGGGGCCACTGTAGCCACCGCCACCACTTCCACAGCCACCTCCAAAAACAGTGGCTCCAACAGTGAAGGGGATTACCAGCTGGTGCAACATGAGGTGCTCTGTTCCATGACCAACACGTACGAAGTGTTAGAGTTTCTCGGCCGTGGAACCTTCGGACAAGTAGTCAAATGCTGGAAACGTGGCACTAATGAGATTGTGGCTATCAAGATCCTAAAAAACCACCCTTCCTATGCCCGGCAAGGCCAGATTGAAGTGAGCATCCTGGCTCGGCTGAGCACAGAAAGTGCGGATGACTACAACTTTGTCCGTGCTTACGAGTGCTTCCAGCACAAGAATCACACATGCTTGGTCTTTGAAATGTTGGAGCAGAACCTCTATGATTTCCTAAAACAAAATAAATTCAGTCCCTTGCCCCTTAAGTACATTCGACCAATTCTCCAGCAGGTAGCAACTGCCCTAATGAAGCTGAAAAGCCTGGGACTGATTCATGCTGATCTCAAACCAGAGAACATCATGTTGGTAGACCCATCCCGACAGCCATATAGGGTCAAGGTCATAGACTTTGGTTCAGCTAGCCATGTGTCTAAAGCTGTGTGTTCTACCTACCTTCAATCCAGATATTACAGGTAAGAGACTGGGCTCATGTAACCTAACTAGAAGTATTTTACCTATGGGAATTTTGCTGCATTCAGGTAAATAAGTGAAAGTTATCCCTTAATCCTAAACAAAGTCGGGTCTTAGAATGGCTTGCTGGTGATAGGGAAAAAATGGTGTCCTAACCCCTTGGGAGTTTACTTGCATTGAAAACCATTGTAAATTTGTAAATAGTTAAAAAGTGTTGTAAAAATAGAGTTTTCCGGTTCCAATTTAGAAAACCTTTCACCTCTGTTGGTACCTTGTTCTCTTTGGGAATGTTTCCAGATGAGGGGACATCTCTGGAGAGTCCACATTTCTATTCCAAGTAAATGCATATAGGTTCTTGGTGTCAGTATTACTGTAACCTAAACAATCAATCCATATTTCAAATATGTCTTCCAGTCTTTACTCATATGTGAAAACAGGGATTTTACAAGAATGAGAATGACCCACAGGAAAACTGTGTGGAAGCA
Organism: Neopelma chrysocephalum; assembly: GCF_003984885.1. Classification (NCBI taxonomy): domain Eukaryota; kingdom Metazoa; phylum Chordata; class Aves; order Passeriformes; family Pipridae; genus Neopelma; species Neopelma chrysocephalum. The sequence continues at coordinate 23,863,288 of NW_020897714.1, forward strand.
GAAGATGCTTTGTCAGGGAGTAGTTTTCACACAGGCTGTGCAGCTTGCTAGAGTCAATGGGAGTATTCTGGCTGGCTCCAGTCAACTCTCCTCCCAGCAAGCAGACAGCCTGGCCAGGCTGGAAACACCTATTGCCATGTGGGAAGCTGTTGGTAGAGGTGAATGAGTATTGTCAGTGATTTGGTGTTGGACTGAGGACTGGGTGTGGTCTGTTGATTCCCACTCACAGTGCTTTGTTATGTGCTAGGATGGAGTTCTGACCTCTGTGAAGGCATGCCTGAAGTGAAACCTGTGAACCAGCTATATCCCTCTTCATTCTGTTGAACAGTTTTAGCAAAGCAGCCTCTGTTCATAACCCCTAGAAAGCCATCCTCACCCTCCGTCTTGACTCCAAGACACAAAGTCTCTCTGTAGATGTTTTCCTCAGCCCCTCACTTTGGTACCAGTCAGCTTGAGTCAACATCTCAAGGACTGAGAAAAGCAATTCTTCTACATCAGGGATGGGGGAAAATAGTGGGAGGGGGGAAACAGAATTTATCTTTAGATAATAGCTGAATTTAGAAATGTTCAGACCATGTTTTTGTTGTTGCACTTCTGTGAAACAGGCGAAGAGGGAAAACGCGATCCTTCTTGATGACTGATTTAATGAAAATCAGTCCTGGCAGCATCCACAGCTCATCAGATGGGTTACAAAAAAGCAGGGTAGTTGCTCTGTTTGTAAATAGGAAAGAAATCTGTCATACATGGGTAGGACTGGGGACAAAAAGCCAACATGAGTTAATAACAGAGCCTTTTCCTACTTTAAACTTCAGGGTGACAAAGCCTACCTGAACTCTGAGCTCAGAAAGAGTTAATTTTCACAGGAACAGGAACTTTGACAGTGTAGCACTGCAGCAGCTGATTTTTATCTGCTTGTCCTTTGCTCTGAAGGAGGCCAGGAAAAAATCCCCAACCCTAGTTTATACCTCAGAGGAGGCTTATTAAATGAAATACTCTACCTGATGACAGTCCCATCCTCCAGGAGAGACGTGTTTCTGTGGTAAATATGCAAAAGCTTTTAGGGTTGCAATTACCTGGCAGACTAGAAATAAAAAAAAAAAAAAAAATAAAAAAAAAAGATAATACAGGCATTTTGTTGTTGAGTTATCTGTGATTCTGCGTTAGCAGCCTAGGTCCCTAGCTGAAAGACAGAAGGGGCAGCCAAAATGAAATATGTGACAGAAAGCAGAAATGAAAGAGAAAAATGGTTCATTCTCAGCGACAAACAAGGAATATTTTTGTGTCAGTCTCTGGGGAGGAAAAGGCTTGATAAAATTTGCTTTTTATATTTTAAATGTTATTCCTGCCCAGTCTGAAGTTTCAACTTGATAGATAATAAGTTCTGTCTGTCTAATTCCTCCCTTGTTTTCCATGCCTGAATTGGTGGGAGGAGGGAAAAAGGGCAGCATCTCACCAGGAAAAAAAAAAAAGAAAAATCTTGTTGGGTTGAATTACATCAGCAGGGGGCTGCTGATTAAGCTAAATTCAAGTCATGAGGAAAATTTATATTCTTCATTTTCTGATAGGGAAAAATACAGCACAGAGTGAAGACCCCTTCCACTCCAAAGAGAAGGAACTTTCATGCTAGGGGAAACACTGGGCTTTATAAAGATTTCATGTGTCTTCCATTTAATTTACACTTGTTCTGCTTGCTAGAGTATGAAAGACAAGGGGATGACTTCAAGAAATGGCACATTTAAGCTGAATGTGAAGGAAAAGCTTCCTCAGAGTAGTAAAACCTCTCAGACTCTTAAGCAGTCATGCCAAAGAAGTGACAGAAGCCCTGTGCCTCATGCATTTAAGGAAAGATGAGGCAGAGCACTGGGGAATATAATGTAGAGTTTGGATCTCAGCTGGAGTTTTTTTATCATGGGCTTTTGGGAGCAAATTCCTAAGTTGTCCCTATGTTTTATTAACAACTTGCTTTTTCTTTTCTGTATCACTGCTTTTGAGACTGTGATGGCTAAATCCTTTCAAGGGTTGAAATGTGTTTGGATCCTGCTCATTTTAAGGGCAATATAAGGCCGTTCCTCTTCTCCCAGAGGTGGGAGACAAAAGTATCTTTAAACAAACTGTGTTCTTTCTTGACCTGAATTTGCATAAACTAAGAGAAGCCCCATGGCTGCTTGCAGACTTTACATGAGTGATTTGCCATTGCTGCCACATAACATGCTGTGAAGATGAACCAGATCCTTCAGCCCATTTCTTGTGGGAGGGATGGATTGGAACTTGGTATTGCGCTTCTGGTGCTGCTCGGGGGCCCTCGCTCGGTGCACCAAACTCAGCAATGTTTCTGTCCCACTAGGGATATTTCTAAGCAAGTGCTCTCTGGAAGAATGTTGATAACATTAAGGTGGCAGAGTGGTATGGAAAGTACCAAAAAAGACATCGAAATATCTTCAGTCTAACAGAATTTAGCTCCCAACCCTCTCAGAGGATATAGCCAACTCCAGGCTAGATCTGGTGCCATAATTGATACTCTGGAGATCTTTCACTCTTGCTTCTGGGCCCATAGAGGGGCCCAAGGCAAAGCAGAACATGACAGCCTAAGGTGGGCCTTGCAGGAACTCCCTCACTATCAAGAATCCCTCTCTGGAGGGCAGCACCATCATGTCACCAATGCAGCCCCAGGCCTCTGGTGAAGGGAATGAGCCCCAGCAGGGTCACACCGTGGGCCCTGCCCTGACATGATAGCTGCTGTCTGTGGTCATCTGAATGGGTGGTGCTGTGTAGAGGATTGTCCTCCTTCTGCCCACTCATCTTCAGCCTGTGGTGCAAAACTCACTGTGATGCAGTGTTTTTCATGTGGCATCCTTAGCCAGTGCCTGTGGACCTGACTGGTGGCTGTCCAAACGTCCCTTGCTTGGGACAGGGGTCCCAGCCTTCCCCTCGGTCACCATAGTCCTTTGTCTTGTCCCTTATCACCAGCTGCATCAGCCTGGGCCTGATCATTGACCCTTCATGGGGGTACATGGTGATGCAGCCATGGTCTGGAGGTGCCTGTGTGAGGAACTGAAGCTGCCCATGGGAGGCTGCTCTGCCCAGCTCGCAGTGCAGGAGCGGGGCTCTGCAGTTTAACCAGACAATTTCTTAAGCTATAAATGAAGCCCTGCTCACAGAGCAACCGATCAAAAATCTACAACAGCTGCTGCGTCACAGGGTATCTTCCTGGGATTTTATTTTTTTCTTTTCTTTTTCATGCTGCAGTTTGAAGGGGAGATCACTGAGGTAGTCTCTATGATCTCCATTTTGCAGAGAGTCAGAGGGATGAATGACCAGAGAGATCCCTTCTGGGTTGATAAACTATGTATGAACAGCTTCCTGGGAAAACCCATATCCTGAGAAATACAGGGCTCAGGCTGCAACAGACGTCCCCTTTGATAGAGCCCCTATTCATGTACCCAGGTGGAAGAGGGGGTACTACCCTCTGGGAGGTGGGGGTGGTTGGGGCGGCAGGGAGAGCTGTAGTCCTCCCTTGCTGGAACCGGAGTGGTTCCCTGTCATGGGGTGGCAGTGCCAGGATGATCGGAACAGTTGGGCTGCTCGTGGGGGCACTATCACTATGTTACCTTGCCCTCTTGGCTTTTCTTTGCTGTTCAGCTGAAACAGCTGCTGTGTTGGCACCTCAGGGATGATAGCGTTCCGCTAATTAATGGCGTAATCACCTTACGAGATTTAAGTCTTTTAGAATTTGCAAAACATTGCAGATATAAAATAGTGGCTGTCACCTCTGCACTATTAATGGATAAATATAGGTTAGGTTCCTTGTTTTCAAAAGGCTTTGGTATGTGGCGTGTCTGGCTCGAGTTGGGATGTCTGCTTTGTAGGTAAGTGGCCTTTGATGAAATGTTTGGATAACAGAGAATGAAGCCGAGTATCAGTTTGAAGAGGTGTTTATCAGTCTAGTTTCAGACTCTGCAAGAAAATATGCAGGCATAAAGGCTACGTGCATGTTGTCAAACGCCCATACAGAGTGAGTAGTGAGGCTGTGTGCAGGTGTGGTTTTTAACTGGCTGTACATGCTTAGCTGGGTAAGTGCAGGTCCTGAGGGTGCAGGGGGCTAAACTGGGTCCATCTTGTCACGCATGGACATTGTGCCGTGACAGGTATCAGTCCTCTAGCTGTGCTGACAGGGAGCCAAAGCAGGGTAGATTCCTGAGCAGAGTCACAACCTCTTCCCCATCATGTGACTCACAGTATGTGTCATTCTGGACAAAACTGCCCTTTAAATGAGGCAGTTATAATGGCACAGGGATAGGCTATGCTTATTTGTTTACTCAGTGAATTGGCATCTGTTAAGTCCTTGTATAACAGTGTTAGTGCACTTACATTTCAAAATCTTCTGCCATTCTGGACTTGCAAAAACATCTCTATCTCAGACTTGACTGCATTTGCAGCTGTGGGAGTTTCATTGCTCTGCCAGTCTGTTTCAGTCCTACCTGCAACATGCACTGCTTTACTGACTCTTCCTCTCCAAGGTAAAGAGCAGGATAGCTAGATGGTTTGAGGAGGAAAGTTTCTTCTGGGAACTGGAGTGAAACCACAGAGTTCATTGCCGAAGTCTAAGCTTGGTTTCGCTTAGTGATGATCACGTCTAGTAGGACTGCAGGCTTGCAAAACTGGCAATACATTGCAGAAGACTTTGTGGAGGAAAGCAGACTTCAAGCTATACTATTTTAAGCAGTTGTTCATTTCTTTCCAAAGGACAGTTGGAGTTTGGAGTTGGTTTTTTCAGAACCAACATTCAGTAGGATTTTTTTTTTCCGAACCAACACTAGGATTAATTGAATCTCAGTTTCATTGTACCCTGACCACCAAGTCTTGGAAGGCAACAGACATTTAGCTGAAAGCTTTTGGTTTTGTCCCATCTTTGTGATAGTCAGGCCAGGTTGGGTTTTGGTTTTACAAAACTCAAGCAAAGATAGTTCTTTGCCAAGTTCCTTTGTGTATAAATCACCTCGGAGCAGGGATGGTAAACCAGCATTATGCTTGCAGTGCATCCAACAGAAGATTCACACTGTATATTCCAAAATAACTCCCTATCTGCGGTCTAATTTAAAACAAAAAACCCTGTATTTCAGCCTAAACAATCTCCTCAGACTAGACTCTCCCTAGTGTTTTCTCTGTTGAAACCTTCTTACCATTTCCCTAGGTGTTTTTTATTTTTCTCTGAGCAGACACTCCAGCTCCTCCTTTATCTTGTTAAACCTAGTGGTCTGCCCCTTTCCACTGTGACGCCACAGCATCTCCCTGTCCAGCTCCGAGAGGAGCCCTGCATCCCTGTGTAGAGTCAGAAAGGCTGTCTGTCACAGGAGGGCTTTGTTTATTTATTAACTAAGTGTATAAGATATGCTCAGTTATGTGCTTCCAGGCACAAGAATATTTGTAACAAAGGCATGTTTTCAAGGAACCTGACAGGGAACCTTTTCCCGGCGAAGAGAGGTCTTCAATAGGCCAAGGAAGGGAGAAGTCTCGTGCTGTCTCCTTTTGCTTCATCTGTGTCTGAGAAGTAGAAAATCAAATATCTCAACTGAATGCTGAACCAATCTGTTTAGTCCCCTCTGCTCTCTGAAAACAGCTCCTATATGGCAAAGATGGGGCACTGACATAATTACTGACAGTAATTATTCCTTCTGCAGATCTCAGTTTTGTCTTGGTGGCTGGAAAGGAAGGAACTTGTGTGCCCACTGGCAGGGACCAATCCATTAAGGGTATTGTGAATCAGAGATGAGTATGTGAAAGGCAGCCACAGGCAGGTACCAGGGTCAGAAGCACAGGGTCAGAAGCACTGTTTTTTCATCAGCTGCTGCCACCCTACAGGTGAGGGGCTCTGGTTCTGGTGCAAAAGAGCAAACAAAAGATGGGGGAAAAAGGTAAATCCAATTTTGCTTCTGAAAAAAGAGCATTTTCCAAAGGCTGCTGCAGCTTTTAAGGACATCAGTGATCCCCACAGAGGGAAAGGCAGCCTTCTAGATCCAGGCAGCCCCATTCACGCTCAGTGATGCTGCCCACAGCTCAGGCAATGCTGTGTGGACAGGGAACAGGAGCAGGAGCAGAGCTGAAGTGACATGGCTGCTGATGAGGGCTCAGGGGTCAACCACCAGCTTTGACACAAGTGTCCTGCCCAAACTGGGGTAGCTCACCTCACCCTTCTCAACATCAGCTCAAGAGGAACTTGGTTCTGGAGAACTGTGCTCCCCTTCCCCCCCACCCTCTCTACTCCAAAGCATTTCCACTTAAGCATCCCTTCCCTCTGTGTGCATTCACACCATGTAGTCCCCTGCCTGGGGCTGACCTCCCCAAATGCAACACTTTATGGTTTGGAACAAATAACACTCCAAAAGGGGCTGAGCTGGAGTTCCCACATGCTTATTTTGAGGGCTTGCAGAAAGGAGGCAGTGCACAAATATTGCTACCAGTCCATGTACTACCACCTAAAGTCATCTGGGAACTCCTGACGAAAACATCACAAACCTTTTTCTTTTAAACCTAGAAATGAATCCTAAACTAATCCCTACCTTCTCTACACTTGCTGCCAGACTAGTTTCAATAAAGCCAGGAGGATCAGGGAGTGGCTTGGAAGTCATGGTCTCCCCGCTTGTAGGTTGGCCACAGGTGTTCTTGGGTTTACTTTTTTTTTGTTCTTTTTTTTTTCTTCTCCTGCTACTGTTTCTCTCACATCATCACCAAAACAAGCCTGTCTCAGGACTTCCTGCTGTCTATTTTTCTTCTCTCCAGCTTTATAAGCACAGTAAGTCCTTTTAAGGCTGCAGCCTGGTGAAATGATGTGAAAAATCAAGGTCACTCTTTTATTTACTGTACCAGGGCAAGTCTGAAACAGCTACAAATGGCTAGCTTTACCTACGAGAAATAAAACCCCTCCTATTCCACCTATTGGCTGTAGAGCTTCAGACTCCATCTCTGCAGTACTTAAAAGACCTACTGTGTTTTGGTGAAGATACCTGTGCCCAGATCTGGGGCTAGGCCATAACCAGGCTCATTACGGTGACAAGCAGTTGCTTCTGCGGCAACACTTGTGAGTGACGGTACAATTTGGCGGGGCTACAGCAGGAGCCAACTGCAATCAGAGTCCGCTGTTTGCATGTGTATGAAAGGCATAAAGTTTGGTCGCTGCTCCTAGTTGCTTACTTCTGTGGGTTTGTGTTCGCTCTTCTTTCTCTCTTCCCACTCAAGTCACTTCCTCACCAAGTGCAAAGGAAACAGAGCAGGGAGAGGATGCTCTTTTTTTTCAGCTCCAATGACAGAACAGCAGCTCATAGGAACAGCGGTGTGATGACCCACAGCTGTTACTCGAGCAATAGGTGGCCAGTAAAGGCAAAAGCACTGTGGTCACACACACTGGTATCATTTTCTATGTCTTCCTACACATATTTCAATGCATGTTTGAGTCAGGGCAGTGGCTGGCCAAGGGCAGTGGTGTCTGCTGAGAAGCAAAATGAGGTAAGGGGCTGTTGGCATGAGATCGGTGCTCCAAGTGTGAAAATAAGAAGAATTATGAGTAGTGAGATTCATCATCTGCACTTGTGAGTATGAAAAAGCATTAGCAACAGTTTGCACAGGATTTCAGGGATACTTTGCTCAAGTACCATGTATTTAAATCCTGTCAGGTTTTTACCTCCCTCTGTACACTTGCTCACTGCAAGCAAGAGATGTAAATGTAACATGGAGGAAGCTTACTGGGTATGTCTGTGCATTCATTAGGTTCACGAGTTTTAGGGCCCAGCACAGTGGTACTGGAAAGCTGTCTTACACTGAAGAGCATTTTTTGATTGGAAAGTGTTACTGCTCTGGTGCTTATTAGCAATGAGGTTAGAAAAGTGACTGACGTTGGTTTATAAATGAGTCATTACCAGAAGAGAGAAATTACCTGAAGATGCTACAGTTAGTATGGGGTTACACATTCCTCAGCTTCAGACCCCTGAATGACGTGATTTCAGTCCCCAGTTTAGATTTTCTCAAGCCATTTGCTGCACTGATGCTTCAAATTAGCCTAAGCTAATGTAAAGGCACCTTGTTCTCAGGTGGGGGCTCAGTAGCTCCCTCCTTCTCCAGGTCATGCTGGGGAAAAGGACGAATTCTCAAGCAGTTGAGAGCGGTTATCTTGCTTGAAAAACACTAATCTTGTGGCCTGACTTAAGCTGAGTTAGAGCCACAGCTGTTACCTGTTTAAGGAGGAAGGTCAAGGAAATGTCCTTTGCCTTATAGGCTAGATCATACAATAGTTGTTCTGTGGTGCTTTATAAGAAAAAAAGGAATGCAGAAGAGAGGCATCCATATATATATCTCCTGTGAGAGACTGACAGTTCTAAGAGGAAGTGGCTCTAGGAACTGAGAGAGGGGCAGGGCAGAGGAGGAATCCTCTTACAGGCCATGGCTACCTGGAAGTTACTGTTTCCCATATAAGGAAAGGTGTGGGAGGAAAGAAGATGAGGTTTCACTCTACTTATTATTTGGAGACTTCAAGACCAGAGATAGCTGATTTCCAAAGAGGACAGTGCCCCTCTCCTGTGATGGGCTAGAAGGTAATCTGTGAGTCCCTGAGTGGCAGCTTGAGCTCTATTTTCTGCTTATTGAAGGACAGAAGTAATTGCAGATATTGTTTTAATTTTACAGACATGAATCATTCTGTGCTGACAATTTTTGCCTTTACTTTGCCTTTATTTTGCTGTGACTGCATGGTATCAGTGCTTGGGTGCATGTCCAGGTTCTGTCCCTTCTGTCCCTGCTTCTGCTGGTTTGCATTAACTGGGGAGTAGCAGATTTCTACACACCACCAAACCTACCGTTTCTCTCTAAAGGCTGCTGCTAAGGGACAGAGACAGGGTAGATATGTGGGAATTGGCCTGATAAGACATGAAAAGTGCCAAAAGTTTTATGGACAGTTTTCAGATAACTCTAGTGACTGGCACAGCTTCTGAGCCCAAGGAAGTCATCAGCTGAAGCATCTAGAGGAGGAGAATTGTGTGTTCCAGCACCGGATGGTCATGCTCACGTTGAGGCAGGCAAGGAGAAGTTAGCAATGTCTCAGTTAACTTGACATCAGGAGGAGCAGTACTGTAATGAGTTGTGGTTTAGCTGCAGATAGTATGATTGGATTGCTTGTGGGAATACTGCTGAGCAACACAATGTTTTCTCCCCGTACTCTCCAGTCTCTAGACTATAGGTGTCTGTCACTGTTTACCTTGCACTGTTCTCCTTGGTTGCTGTGTTTGCTGGAGCAGGGCTTTGTTTACACCACCCAGTGCACAAGGATTTTTGTGGCTGAGGCCTTTAAACAAAAGGGTAATAGAGAGTATAATGGTGCATATGACCACGAGGGGTAGCACGCATGTTAATGTGACAGCTGGCATACAGAAGGAAAGCTGATGGCCTTTTTTGGATCCACCATGGTAAGAATTTGTTATTTCAACCAGTTGCTTCTATGCAGAGCTTTGCACCCAAAGTCTAGGGTACTGGGGTGGAAGGAACATCTGATGAGTTAAGAGAAGTTTCAGTATATTTAGTGTAAGAGTGTTTTACTTGCCAGTGGGAGATTGCAAAGAGAGAATAGTCATCCAGGAGGAAAATGGAATATTTCTTTGATGCTCACAACAGTGTTAAAAGGGATAGATGAAATCTAAAATGTAAACAGGTTCAGCTGAGGCTACTTGAATTTGCTGGTTACTGTGCTAACAAGTTAATGATGAAATATTGCCAATTGATTTCAGTAGGTAAAAGGAAGTAATGGTGAAGGCCTATATAAAAAATAAAAGCTTACCTAAGTGATCTCATCCGCATAGCTGTCAAAAATACAGCTCTTGCCATTGTTAGCCACTTAAATTAGTAAACTGGATTCTGGAGGGCTCCATGAGCACAAGCAAAAGCAGAAGGTAGTCATATTGCTGTTTCTGGAAATGCTTTTCTGGAGGCTCATTTGATAACCTATCTCCTCTTGGCAGGTGTGTGAGGAACCAGGAAAGGGAAAGGTAGTATGGGCTGGATTTTACTTAGCAGTGCCAATATGCATACAGAGATGTGGTGGCTTCAAATGTATTCCTTTGTAAGTGAGGTCAGAATGCAGCTTGATGTGTAAGATACATAATGAGCAATAGAAAGAAAAGCATGTTAACTGGGTTGGAAGATAACATTCTGTCTTTTGAATGGATTCTTGTTATTGTCACCGATGTTACTTTTGGCAAAAAAAATTATGTTGAAATTATTCCTTTTTTCTCTATTGTTTAGCTCTTGTTCTCAGCTTTGTTATGGCCACAAAGAGAGGATAAAAATGGATTGGCACAAAGTTGGGTTTCCTGTATCATTTAGAGTTATGTTTTCAGCCCTTAGCACTTCAGTAGGGTCTGTTCTTCATTTTGAAAATAGCAATAAAAGAGCAGAGAACATAAGAAAACACAATTCTGCCTTTTTTTTTCTAATGAAATTGTCAGTGCTAGCTTGAACTCTGCCTCTGATCTGTATGAAGTCTCTAAACTGTGCAGTTAGAAGAAAGCAGAGACAAAAGGAGAGATAAAATATCCATGTGCCTGGCTACTTTAGAAGGTAGTAAAAAGCTCCTGAAGTCTTGCTTGTTTTTAATCTGTATGTTTATGTCTACATAAATCCTTTGGGAATAAACTTTAAACATTTACACTGGATTTAAAGAATTACCTTCCAGCCTCAGTACCTATGATCTAGGAAGAGTAACTAAGATTAAGCTTATGTGAATGGCCCTCTTGGCTTTCAGAGTCATGGGTAATGTTAAAACCTGTGTTGAATTGCTGCTCTAAAATGAGGAATGGTAGTAATGGGTATGAGTCGTTATAGTGTGTTTGCTGTTCGTGTGTGGTTGCTGGAAGCATTGGGCATGCATGGGGAGATAGCTCATCTCTTAGAAAAAGGATCCATCTGCATTGTTTGGCAGCTGAGTGTCAAGACACAGTTAACAGAACCCCTGTCACTTTGGGGAGCTGTTGAGTGGACCTTGAACAAGCCCAAGCCTTCAGCTGCCTCATCAGAGAAGTGAAGAATTGCCAGCCACTTCACTCCAGCAGCTCGAGAAGTGCAGCAGTGTCTGTCCCGTGTTGAGTTGTGAGGATTTTTCCTAGCACCTTGGTGCCCATCTCAGGCTCTGAAGGGCAGCCAAAGTAGAAGCTGGGGAGAAAAGAAGCAGAAGTAAACCCAGGGTATGAGAGGCTGGTTCAGATGAAAAATGAAGATGGTAAAGGTCAGAGTTGCTCCAGACAATAGATGATACAGCCACATAGACCACTCCTTGCAGCCCAGTTCTGTGGTTTGGTCTTACATGGGATTTGAAGAGACTCATTTCCAGTTCAAGGTCTGTGCTTTTGAGCAACCCTGAAGCTCTAGCTCCTAGACACACTCACAGCTTTTACCTTAGCCTGGGGCAACAGGATCTGATTATTGCTCACACAATGACATTTGAAGTCATGTAAGAATCTTATGTGCAGAATATAACTCTAGTCATTGCTTTTGTAAGGGGGCTGTCACAGCAGCCCAGTGACAGAGCAGAAAAAAGGGGACAGTGCTTGGGTTTTTTTGGCAGAAAATGTCTGTGACTTGCTGTATTACACAGGTCAAATTTCATGGCAGGTGCGGGCTGGGGGAGCGGGGATGATTGGAAACTTTGACTGAAATTTTCAGAGCCATTGGTATTACGCTCAAGTATCTTGTGAAATGACCACTTCCATTATATTTCCTCCACACTTTTGCCTTTTGAGAGATCCACATTGTTGCACCTTTCCCTTGGACACCAGGAAGAGTGCATTTGGTTGATACCCTGTCGCCTTGCTTAGAGTTTTGGAGCTGTGCCAAACTATAGTATTTGCTGCCGTTGTGGTTTTCAGCAGCAGCGTGGCCGGGCACTGAGTATGTTTCTTCACAATGCTTTGAAACATCTGCCGTGCTCTGATCGTACATACTCATGAGCCAGGCTTTCTGCACAGTGGTCAGAGAGCTGGCAGGTAGCTGGCCTTGGCAGCAGACCCTGCAGCAGCCAGAGGACTGAGACACTGCAGGAACCCTGGTAAGAATGGGCAGGAGGCTGCTTTGGCTATAGTCAGAGCTTTGCTTGAAGCTGGCACAAGACTTTCCAACGAGGCCCTGAATGACCAAGAGCTTAGAGGCTTTCTTATCTGTGGAGAGTGACACAGGCTGGTGGCAGCCCATAAGTAATAAAGATATTAACCCTCCTTAAGCAACAAGGGGATATCTGACAACGTTACCAGGTAGTTGCTCAACAACAAGGCATGTTACAACTAACCAGCTGACCAATTACGAAAGCCTCACTAATGCTAAAACTGCCTGTTTGCATTGTTGGACTGAAGTTGAAGAGATGAATGACTGCTCTGCCACACGTGGGTAGGCTCGTGGCTGGGCAGTGCACAGGGTGGAGCTGAAGTGCAGCCACCACATCGTGTCTGTGCTGTGCTCTGGGATGTGTTTGCTGGGCATTGATGAGCCATAGTGCCCAACACCTGTTATCTGCCCAACCGTCTGTAGCTTGTGCTCCCAGATGCAGGATGAGGAAGCACCCCCAGGGCTGCAGCAACATCTCCCTCCCCATCCACAGCTTCTCCCACCCTCTTGCTGCTGCAGCAGCACCGATTTATGCCCAGTACCTACTTAACTGCTTGCTACAGTTAGAAAAAGAGGGGGGAGGGAAGTGGAGGCTCCTACTTATGGCTGCCTCATGAATTTTTAGTCACTACATGAAGATTTCAAGAGTGTGCAAATAAAACATAAAATGAAGCGAAAGACTAAGTGGCACTGCACAAAAGGAGGGGGGAAAAAAACCAAAACACTGAATCATTGTCCAAAAGGTGCAGCCATTAGAGAATAATAATAGTTTTTGTGTGCAGTGCAGCTGGGGCCACAGTTGCAGAAGGAAGGTCCTCAGTGACCTGTGTGATGTCTCTGTTTGTTTAATGTGGTAAAACAAAGAACTGAAAAGCAGACAGGGCCCTCGCAGATACTCACAGGGCTTCTCTCTCAGTTCCTGCGTCTGTGCCCTCTTTTGCTGCGTGCGTGTGTGTCTTCATGCTCCAAATGCAACTAATCACAGCTACATGCTCTTGGATGCCTTCCGTTGTGTATCCGTTGTCACTGTTCCCGGGCACTCCCTTGTTGTTGACTCACTATTTTTGTAATTTAGAAACTATAGCAAAAAATATAAACTCAAACCGTTACTATTTTGTTGTCTGTTTTTCAAATTCTCTGTCCTTCAGAATAAGCCCAGGGTAATGACATTATCCCACCCCTCCACCCTGACCTCAGTCTTTTTCTATCCATTTAGCAAATGCTGCAGCTTGCTCTGTTTTAATGGGTGGGAATCAATGTGGCTTTTTAAAATTGGATTCTCTCTGCCTTCACAAACAAAATCAATGGTGTTATTGAGCATGTGCAGGTCTGTGTGAACGGGAGCAAGCCAGCAGGGTTTGCTACCTCAGCGAGGCAGGGGCAAAGCCTGTAGCTCACACGGGGAGGATCACCCTTTATTTCTCTGTCATTTTGGTAAAGGATGACAAGCAGTTTGGTACTGTTCAGAAAGTAGACTATAGGGAGCACTTTTCACCAGGTTAATTAGATTTTTAAAGTGGTCAGTGCAAGGCAGTAAAAATGGGCTAAAACCAGACCATTTTGAGTGCCTGTAGGAGGTTTGAAAATCCCAGTAAAATGAGGTGTAATCTAAACCATGCTTTATTTCAGTATGACTTTACAATTGGATTTGCCACATCTTGTGGGGTTCTGAGCCCTTTGCTCTCAGAAGGGAGTTTCAGCGAAGATGGGGTTTGGCTTCATTCAGACTAAGCATTTATATGCAAACAAATGGGATGGGGAATTTATGTATCCATGTTTATCTTTTGTGGCAGATTGAGTTTACTAATATTGAGCTCCCGTGGGAAAGTTGACTGGCAGAATTGGTCATGGTCTTGGGATATGGAGGGAAGGGCAGATTCCAGAAGGATGGTATTGTTTCAGGGTTTTTTTATTTATTACTTCTTCAGGGCTGATCTTCAGATTTAACCTTTTCAGGATTTCATTGCGTGGTGTGGAAGGAATGGATTCTTCCAGCATGTTCTCTTGGAGACGTGTCATCTGTAAGTTCGCGAGGCTGTGGTAGATAATTGTGGGACTGTATGAAATGGTAACATGGAGGATATTTTCAATTAAAATTTAGCTGTGGAGGGTGTATCACAGTCCATGACAGGCTGCATGTTAAAGAGCTGCATTGGCGGGACGACAAAAAAAGAGGTTCAAAATTCATTCCTTTCTGAGTCTTGCCCTCACCATGCAAAGCACACCAAACAGCGTGTATATTTGTCTTCCAGGAGTTAGAGGGATACTACCAACTCTGTTAGACAGGACACCAGCAGTCTTCCAGCTGTAGCCAGTTTCAGGCACCACTGATATGGGTCAGGTTCAAGCTGACGACTTTAGTTGTATGTGAAAGACTCCAGAACCTTTTATCAACCTGCAGGGCCATTCAGTCATCTCACATAAATGCACATGCCAGCGCTTGTTTTGAACACAGCTTTGTTAGGAGCACAGCGAGCTCAGTGTTTTGAGCGAGAGCAGAAATTTCTGGCTGTACAACAGAATGGTTTTTCTAATGCTCCTGGCAGCTAAGAAGCTCTGGGCCTTGGGAAGGAAGGGATGGCAAGAAGGGACCTTTCCTCACTGACTGCACCACCAGAAGATGTTTGTTCGGTGCTTTATATTTTCAAGGCTAAACAAGAGTTGATTTTAAAATGCTGTCAGGATGGAGTGCGGATAAGTGGAAGACTTGTGTTTCTAATGTCTTCATGTCTCCACAAACAAGAGGAAAACTTGAACTGGTGTTTGATTCCTGGTGGGAGCTGCTGCTGGAGTACCAACTCTGGGATTTGTCCAGTGAAATCATCTGAGTTTGCTTTTCCTGACCTGCTTCAGATTTCTTGATTGTTTTTTGTTTTAAAAATCCCTATCACTCCTGGATTTCAGTTGCAAATATGGGGGCACATTTCTAACAAACAAGAAAATTAACCTTCTCCTTCCATTCCCTGTTTGAGTGAGGATTTCTTTATGGCCATCCTTTAATTGTGTGATTGTGACTGGCCTGGACAAATGAGACAGTTTAAGTATCCTGCATTTGGTTTAGCTCATCCATGCATACATTATGAAGTACATAAAGTAACTATAAATGATGCAGGAATTGTTTCTCAGTGCAGGGCTTGGTATATGTATGTATGTACTGGTGGACATGCTTTTTCATTGTGCAGACACAGTTTTATCCATACAAGAAGCTTGTGATCATTAAATATTATTTCAAAGAAGCTAAAAATGTCTTTATTGGCTTCTTTTCTTTTCACGAACAACAAAGGTCCTACTTAATTATTTTCAAATGTTGGCAGCAGTGGGGTTTTCTGCAACTTGCAAATCAGTGCAAGAAGCTTTCCTTGTCTGAAAGGAAAGCAAAGGGTTTAGTCAAATACCAGTTCACTAACCACACAATTTCCTCATGTAATATTATTTTTAATCAATACAATAGAGGTTTTTTCATATGTACTGGTGTGCTGATTAGCTCTGCAAAAAAAAAAAACAGTGTACTCTAGCATGTGCAAGGACATGCTTTTTTCTCTTACTTTGTGAAGTCCCCAGGACAGGTAGGTCATTTTTCTTGTGGAGAAGCCTCTGTTAACTATCAGGGCAAGAAACTTATCGTGCTGCTTTGATCCATCCCTTCTCTCCATTCCAGTGTCTGCAGTGTTCTCTGCTGGGAGGGCTGGACCTCTGCAATGTTTGGTGGGACCTGGGGAGAGATTTCCAAATGTCCAAGCAGGAGTTCTCCCTCCCAGGGGCTCCTGCTGTCCTTGCTTCCCTCTATGCTGCCACGGGAATGGGTGAAAAATGTTAGTTGGTCTGTGTGTGTGTGGAAAAATAACAACAGATTCTTCTAAATTTTGGGTTGAGATTTTTTTTTTTTAAATTTTAGGGTTGATACTTTAAAGATTTGGGTTGGAGCCTTGATGTTTAGGAACTTAATTAAAATGAAAAGCTAGTGTTCTTAGATGAATCCATAGCTGAGAATTAAAAAAAAAAAGAAAGTATTGACTGAAAGATCTATCTAATAATAATATTAATAATACTGTTTTGACTTCTGTATCTTGCTTTGATGTGAATAAGTGATCCCATGTAAGGCTAATCTGAATGTGATTTCCTTCCAAAATTTCACTTCTCAAAGTGTTGGGGGGGGGGGGGGAAAGAGAAAACAAACCAAACCAAAACAACACAACCAAAACCCAAAAAAACCAACAACAAAGCAACCAACCAACCAAAAAAACTCCAACTCCCCAAAAAACTCTTTTCTTTAATTCTAATTGAAAACCTACCACTATGAGTCAACTAAAATAAATGAAATTTTGGGGTTTGGCTTTATTGTAACAATTTTGATGGTTGAAAAATCAATCCAATTTTACTTTATAGAGAGGACAATTTTTGCCTTTTTTTTTTTTTTTGTACAAAGCAAACTGAAACCCTCTCTTCTTACTACCCTCCAGACTGTATGCTTAAACATTCTTCAACATTATTCCTTTTTTTATTTTTTTTTACAGTGGAGTAAAAATAATAAATTGGAGTCTGAAATAGAATTGTTGCTCTTCAACTTTTCAAAGCAGTAAGGGAAAATAGATCACATAGCGAGTTTTAAAAATCAGCCAGTGTGTGGGATATGCTACACTGAACCTCTTTTCAGAAAAGAACTGGATTGCAGCCTTTAGGAACTGTGTTTACTGTAAGAGAAACTGAATTTAGACCAAGTAAAGGATGTGGGAAGCACCAGCTCAGTACTGCTGTGATGGCTGCAAAGCAAAAAATTAAAAAAAAAAAAAAAGACACAGCCAAAACTGATTTTCCACCATGTGGATAAATTACTGGAAATGTCTGAAGTCCATTTGTTCTGGGAAGGTGCACCTCACAGTCATTTCTGCTCTCCAGCAATCTAGGAAAGGGTTAAAAGTGTGAGCGAGAACGGGTTGGGGAGAAGGCTGCTGCCACAATGCTAAAGACTCATTTATTGGGAAAGCGTTATGCTGCTTACTGTAATTGCAAGAAATTAAAAGAAAGCAAATTAGCTGGGAGCTTTTCAGAACTCTTCCTCCTTTTGCTGACGTTAATGAGATTTTTCCCCATACCAAAGCAGCGTTAATAACTTCTGCTGCGTGGCTTCTGTAAACCATTGCTTACGAAATTAAACAAACCTGGGGTGACAGCGAGGTGGGGAGCACAAGGGGTACTGAGCACAGGGGCATGAATCCTTTGGATAGTTTATATTATGGTCTTGCAAATCCACATGCAAGGTAGCTCCATGCCGAAACGTGTGCCGATGGATCACCTGCTGCCACCCACGCTGCTCCTCCGGCAAAGTGCTGCTTTCCTCAGTCTATATTGTGTGGTGGCTTTTGTTGGGAAGATTTAGGCAAGTGGAAAGTTTATGTAGTAAAGGGAAAAATGTCACAAGGGCTGTTCTTAGGGCTGTATTTATAGCCAAGGCATTTCCAGGAAGGTGAATTTGCTAAACTGGGGTGGAGGTTGTGGCAGAAGGGAAGGGCTTGATTGAGATCAGCTTCCGTAACAGGAATTCCTATCTTAAGCAAGAATCTGCTTCTTTCCAAGAAACTGGGCTTTTCCACAGCTAGCAGAAGGGATGCTTCAGAGGCAGGGAAGGAATAGAGTGAAATTATCTGTGCATTTGGAGGCCCCTCTGTGGGGAAATGCTGAGTTGCAAGTGAGTTGCATTGCAGGGAAAGGCTTTCAGCAGAGCAGGACCCCCTTTTGCTCCTCTGTCTACCCCAGGAGAGAGGTGGCCAACAAAGCTGTGCCTGAATGTGGTCCCTTTGGAAGTGAGGCACAGAGGAGTTGGGATTCCAAAGTACTGTTGGGATGAGGGGAGTGGATGAAAGCAGGGAGGGTGCAGCTCTTGCTCTTTTCAGGTGCAGTCCTTTCCTGTGAAGGGATGGAAAAATATCTTTGTTTTTCTGAAAGCTTATGGATGCAAATGTTTGTTTATGGTGGGCATCTCTGTAGCTGTGTACACACAAACCCAATGTATACATACACGAGTGCATGTTGAGTGGGAGTAATATTTTGTAATTTCTAAGGCACTCCTACATGAAGAGACGTGGGTGCCTAAGAAAACATAGCTGAAAGCAAAATCAACATGACCTAGTAAACAACAGCTATCTAGCACATGTGTGCCTACTGTAAAGCAGATCCTGCTTTCTTATGTGGAAGCAGATCCTGTGTGGGCTCTGTCTTTCTCGGACAGCGAGAGAAGCCAATGTCATCAGAACTGAGAGCTGTCTGTAACATTTTACTGAACTGGGAAAATTTTTCTGCAGATCTTCTGTTGCATTTAATACCCCACTGTCTGGGTATAACAAATTGACACCCAGCAGGTACAATGCCTGCTTTGTGGGAAATGGTACCTGCTCAGCACAGTGAAAGTGAAGCTGGTTTTTGGCTGTTGCTGCTTGGCACAGGAACCTTTCTGGTGCTGTCCTGTAGGCGACAGCACAATTTGTAAGTTATTAAAAGTTTAGGAGGATTCAGAAAAACCTATTTCTAAAGTTTTTAAGTATTCATGCCTGTCATCTAAAGCAGTTTCAGTGCTTCAAAACAACAGGAGAAAAAAATTACGCATTGTATATTTATAATACATGATTGTTGATCTCTGTTGACATTTACCTCTACTCTAGAGGAGAGACCGGATAACTCGTTTGTGGGAGGGAAGCTAAATGTCATAACCAGGATAGCCTGTTACAGATGTATATTAACCCTTTCAATTAATTTTCTTAATCCTTTGGGCTTATCAAAGGGTAATGTGATAAATCAGGCCTGTGCTATTGTTCTTCCATGTAAAGGGATGCACAGTGAAATTTGCACTGTTCTGGGCATGGGCACAGAGATGGGAAACATAAAATGACTCCTGATGGATGACAGCAGAGAACAAACAACCCGGGGGGGGACCCCAGGAGACTGGCTCTATGTGCCTTTGCAGTAAGTGTGGCCAGGTGGGAGGTGGTTTGGAGAGCAAACCAGTTGGTGCCAAGGACCCAACAGCCGTGTTTGGGGCATTTTGAGGGTAGACTGTTTTGGATTAGGTCTGCTGCCTGTGGGCCGCTGCCTGTTCGTGCACTCTGAGACCTCTTTGCAATGGGAGGACAGAACAAGTGGGAGCAACTGAGAGGGGTTTTTTTGGACTTTCTGCCTACCTGACAGAATCGGGGTTTTAACTTTAAGAAAGGGGGAGGCATTTCTAGACCTCAGTGGTATTGCAAAAAGGAGTTTGAAAACAAGCTAAATTAAAAAAAACTGAATACATTCTTAAAAAAAAAAGAGTTATAATCTTGTGATTTCAGAGATGGGCAAGTGATGTTTTAGGTTATCCTTTCCTGGGAGAAAACCTGAAGGAACAGCCTGGGTGGGAGAAGAATACCTCTGTGATTCTCCCTGATACTGAAGTTAGAGGAATTGCTTCTCTTGATTTAAATCCATGCATCTCCAGTGCAACAGCTGTGGAGTTATTTGTGGTTCAGGTTCACTGCAATGACGGCTCTTAGAAAATCTGCTTTCAGAATTTTCCTGAGTTGTGAAAAGCAGCTGCCAAGGAAGTCTAGGCTATGCTATTTTTTTTCTTAATTCTTTTTTTTCCCACTTTTCTAATTTTTACAGACCCATCCCCCTTTGCATGGGGATGTCCCAGGGCCAGTGTTCTTTCTACACCTCTTGCTTTGGGCAGGCCCTAGGACATCCCACATGAAAAGGGGTTTGGGGTGGTTGGTGTTATGTGCCAGCCCTGGCCCTGGGGAGTGGAGAGCTGCCCAGGTGGACATCCTTTCTCTGTGCACAGCTGCCTAGAGCCTTTCAGATTCTTAAAATCCTCAGCATCCATTGGGGGAAGGAATTGGGAAGAACCACAGGGGAAGGTGATGGCCCCTGTGCCAAGAAGCCTTCATGGTGAGCAGCCAGGTGCAAAACGAAACTCTGGAGCAGGGAAGAAGCGCGGGGTCATTCCCGTTCTGTTCTTTTCCTCAAACCTCCTTGTTTTCAAAAGCCGAGTACCAAACCCTCCACTGCCTCTGCTCACACTGGCCCCTGCATTTGCTGCTTCTCTCAGAAATGTGCTTGTAGTAAGAAGGAGTTGAAGAGATCAGAGCAATCAAACACAGAAATCACCAGTACCTGGGAGGGACAGCAAGTGCAAAACCATCCCGCGGTCGGCAAACCTGTTGGGAAGGAGGGATTTGGATGAACACAGTGTTGTTTCATCTGTGGGCTGGCCATACCAGGCAACACATGGCTTAAAACCGAGAAGAGAAAAACATAACAGGTTGTAGCGGTTTTGAGGGGTGTCACTGTGGCGTGGAGAGCCGCAGCTTGCCACTGGAAGCCCTAAAGAGGGAGAGACAGGCTGGATTACCGTCACCTGGATGATGAAGAGATTACCAGTGAGTTATTAAACACATAAAAATGCCACTAGGGATTTTTGCTTCTCCTTTCTCCCCTCTTCATTGAAAATGGGGATTTCACATCTAAGATTTGGGTTTGTTTTGTACCTTGCTTAAACAATACAGTGAACCAGAAATCCGAAATGCTTTCCATAATAAAAGATCACCACCCATCTGCTGAGATGACTTCTAGAAAACTGTATGTTATGGCCAGAGGTTTTTTTAAGTATCTCTGCATACAATTTTTAAAGGGTGCTGGTAGTTCAGACTCAAAAGGCATCCCACCTTTTAACTGCCTGGCTAATTCTCTGACTCAAGAATCTAAATGCATAATATATAGTTAAAATATTTTATATATATATATATTTAGATACTTCAAATATTTAGAGAAATTTTTTTCAGATGAAAAAAAATTCCACTTCACTTGAGGACTAACCTGAACAAAATAATCATATACCAGTTTTTTTCTATATGTGAGGGCAATTAATAGTTTGTATTCTCCAAATGATTTCTAGTATGTTGTAGTGACATAAACTACAAAGCAATACAATTTTTAATATCAAACTGTAGGAAGAGCACAGGTAGGGAAAGGATGTTTGCTGAATGAAGAATGAAGTGAATCTGAATTTTGAAATTCCCAGAGCATTTTAAAGGTAATGCTTAAAAATTAAACAATAGAAAAGAGCATATTTGCACCAAAGTGGAGGGTAGTTCTATTTGACTTGGATCTCCATTAACCTTGTATGAAGGCAGTGTGACTGTGGGAAGTATAAATCCACACTAAATTTGGATTAGGCACCTTCTGGATTCAAAGTAAGCCTTTCCACATCTGCAATCTCTATTAATTTATTCCATTAATAGAGGAATACAGGTGAGGGTTCATGCTGCTTGCCAGTACAGTTACTGTCTGCCAGGCTGATTGTCTCCCATTCTTTATTCTTGTCTTTTTCTCTTTTTCCTTTAATTCAGATTTCTGACTCAAAAAGGGGAAAGCTTAAGAGCACAGCCCATCACGGCTGGAGCAGCTGCCCACACAGATGGGGTGTGACTGCTTGGTTTCACTGGTTTTCACTTGCTTTTCCTGTGGGCAGCAGGAGCTGATGCCTCTCACTTCTGGAATGAGCACCCACCCTTCACGGCACCTTTTGCTTGCTCAGCTGCATCCATCCTATTACGATCAGTGGGGTCAGGAGCGCAGGTTGGGGCTGACACAGACATGGACTGCAGAGTCAATGGGCAGTTACCTGGCATTTTACCCACTTCCAACCCGTGCAGATAAAACAGTGGTGACAGTGAATGCCTTGTGCTCCTCTGCCGGTGTTTCCGGATGGTGGGCATGCTGTAATCATCCACTTCCCAGGTGGCATTGCTGTGTAGGGATCTAGGGGCCCAACTCCTGTGGAGGTCACCAGCAGTTGGGGGGAGAGTGAGGACACTCATCCTGGAGCAAGAGGTACTTGTGAGTGGTTGCTGAGGTCAAAATTGGTTATCAGTACTTGCAAGAAACTTGGAGGGGAAAAAAAGGCAACTGTACGGTGAAACTCAAGAGCAGAGGTAGTCTGCAGAGTTAGTTTTAAGGAGAAAAGGGAAGTAATATAGACATTGCAAGTTTATTCAAAAGTTTTCAGTCTGGAAAGGGCCCTGCTTAAATCAAAAATAGCTTCCCTTTACGGAAGAGGCTTCCTTGCTCATTCTTTATGTATTTATATCTGACTTAGGCTGGCTGAATGGACAAAATGTTCTGTACTTATTTCCTTTTTTTTTTTTTTTTTTGCAAGAAGGCAGCAGTCAAGTGCAGGAGAAGCGAAGCTACGGGAACTTGCTGTGTGTACCACACCAGGGCTCTCTGGTCCTCACCAACCAGGGACAAACACCCTGTTTCTAGGGCAAGAGCTGGCACCTGAGGGACATCTTTTGTCTGTACCTTTGTGCCTCTGCCATCAGGAGAAAAGAGCTGTTCCTCTGGCTCTTTCTCTAGGTTTTTGCTTTCATTAAGCAGAGAGCATCAGCCTCTACTATGGAGGAAACAAGGGCAGAGGTGAAGGATGGTGAGACTGCCAAGGCCAGCATGAAATAACCCTACAGGATTGAAGGAGAATGTGTGGAAATCTCCCCCTGACTTCTATCAATTAAAGGGAAAAAGGGAATAGTTTAGGCATTGCAATTAAAAAGAGGTAATAGAGTCTGATTTACATTTCAGAATGTATTAGCTTGGTTTTAATTGGAAAATAATTTGAATTGCAAGTGAAATAATTAGATTAGAAAGTCACTCAGCAATTTACTATTCGTATTCCCTAGAACTGGACTCCTGGTTCATAGAATACTTGTGAACATTAAGGGAGCTGCTTTTGATTTCCCTCTTTTTGCTCTCCCCGTCACTCCTCTCCTAATGAATTACATTCTGGAAGTAGAGGCACATCTTCATTAACGACCACATTTTATGTCTGAGCTCTCAGCTGGTTGCAGGGGCTTTTTGGAGGTATGAAATTTGTGAGGACTTTAGAGAAAGGAGCAAAGGGAATCCAATTCTGGATTCCTCCAAGCTGTTTATTCCAAATCTAGGCTGTAAAAGAAAAGTAATTGTCAGGCTCGCCTGTGTCCCTTCTTGAAGTGATCAGAGTCATTCTGGAGTTGTTAAATGCAGGAAAACTGGCACCAGAGATATGCAGTGCTTGCAGTGAATGCATTATTTATCCAGGGGCATAGATGTATAGCTGGTGCTTTGTTTACAAAAGGCACAGCACATCCCCGAGCACCTTGCAAGCCAGGACCCGTAGTTGTGTGGACTTGCATGCATGAGTGAGCCCAGCCATTCTTTCCCTCCTCCTTGCTCCAGGGCGAGCACTCTGGGATGGGGACAAAGGCAGGCTGCACCCTGGGTTTGTGTCCCTGACAAGCACGGGACTTGCTTTTGTGTTATGGAATGGTGCTAAGGGTTTTGTGAGGTTCAATCTTCGTATTAGAAGGGAAAATCTTTTCCATCCCTGACATGGGGAAGTACACAGGGGAATCATATTTGGGGAACTTACCTATCGCAGCTTATTAATGTTATAAATCATCATTTACTGTCTCATAAAAACAATCTGTCATAAATTACAGATCTCGGAAAAAATCCTCACAGATATGAGATAGCAATCTATTACAGCTCCTTTTTCTCATTTCTTCTCTGATAGACCCCAGCAACTGCACCATCAGCCTATGGTTATTTCTGATTATTTATTTACACACAAAGCCCCTGCCTTCTCTTCCAGGTCAGGAATGCTTCTTTCACTTGAGGGATAACTTAAAACCAATTTGATTGGGCATGAAGAGTAATTGGACATCATTTTGAGAAGCAATCCCTCTCTGTAATCCATCACTGTTGTCACGCTAGCCTGTCTCTGAGGCAGGGCAGCGTTCCCTTGTCTCTGGTAGTCCGAGGCTGTTGTTCTTCCCAAGTAGAGGCCCCTTTTCCATACTAATTCTTTTCCAGCCTCTGTTTATTTCTTTAATGACTGAAGAAAAAGCAGGTATTGTTAGATAACTGTCTATAAATGGTTCTGGCAGCTTTGTATAAAGGCATGTGATAAATTTTCAGGAAAGGACTTGTTGCCAGGATAGCTTCTGGAGCCAAAATGTTGGTGCCAAACTAAATGGGAAGAGCACATATGAAACATCAGCTGGGGTGCTAGCCTATGGGGTTGCAGCCTTTCTTCAGGTGGGTACCCTTCTTGTGGCAGTGGGGTGATGCTCTTGGCCCTGACCTCTTCACCAAATCTTTCTGCAGTTTCTTGATCCCATTCCATCTGTGCTGTACCATTGTTTTTTCCATTTTTTTTTTTTTAAAAACAACCTTTAACCCTCTAATTTGATCTTGGAGGCTGTGCAAGGAACCCTATGGATTTGCTGGTGGAACTTCACATCCGTGTCTGTGCGCCGTGAGTGGCCTGTCTGTGTGACTGGGGCACGGTTGGGACATGTGCCACAGGGGGTGAGGATGCTCACGGGTGCTCTCCTGGAGCTGGGCGGAGCTGAAGGAGGTCCCAGGCAAAGGGCAGCAGCAGGGCTGTGACCCAAGCCTGTGGTTTATCAGGAGCTGCTCCTCCTGCCTTCTCCTCCTGCCTTCCCTGACATCAGCACCATAACTCAAGCCTCATAATGTCTCATACTAGGCAACAATTTGAATTCCCAAGCTCAAAAGCTGCGGATTCCTCCATCTTAAAGAGCTATTCTTCCATCTGTAAGCTGGTAACTCATTTGATTTTTAAATTGTGTTTTTGTGTTGAAAGTAGAGACGCAGGGGAAAGGCCCCTGTGGTAGGACCCTCACCTCTGGCACCAACGTGCACGCACTGTAGTTCCCATTAGTTCTTGTCCTCTCCAAGTGGATTTAACTTTCATTTTTAAATGGCAGCATTTGAAAGGCATATAGGGCTGAGCTAACCATGTAAGTAATTAGACTAGGAATGCAAGCAGAGGGGGCCATCAGCACTCATTATTTAAGAGCCAGCTTCATTATTTTTACTGCTTGGATGCTTATCTTAACATCAGCAGCTGCTTTTATTTAAAGGGACTTTGCCTTGCAGACTTAACATTGCCTTGCTAGGCTCTCCTGGAAAGGCACTCAGAGATCACACCCCTTCTTGGAGAGGTGAAACTGAAATAGTCTGCTCCAAAAAGGATGCTTCCCAGTGCTGAGGCTCCCAAAGTATTTGCACCCTGTGCAGGCTTTGCAGGGATTTGTACCCCCACACCTGGAACAGTGCTTTCCGCACGATAAAAGTGAGATCTCTTTGACATCACATGGTATTTTTTTATTAGGTCAGAGCATGAAAATTGTCCTGGGCATCTAAAATTAGAAAACTATGAGGTCTGTAGAGAAAAGCAGTGTTAAATCAAACTGTTGCAGTCCCTGCCCCAAAGTGCTTGCATTTAAACACCTACCTTCTGGCTCCTAGCTTCCATTGAATCTGACTTAGTCTAACGGAGCTGATGAAACTGCACAGTCCAAGGTAAGCCCAAGTGCAGTGGCAACTTTGACACCTTTTATTAAATATGTATGTGCCTGGGGCTATATTTTGGTGGGAGATTTGCAAAGGGGGTGAATAACACAATATTGTATACCAAGTGATTGTACCAGTGTGCTTTTATATCCTTTCCCTGAGCCCTTTCACTCTCCCCTGCTTTTTATCATGGTTGTGTGTGTGCCTGGGCTCTGCTCCTGTGAATGATCTGTACACAAGGGTGGATCACGACGGGAGAGGGATATGCTACCAGTCTTCAGTAAGAAAGACTAGTCGGAGGTGCTGAACTCCTTCTGAGGGGCTCTGAGATCTATAAACATGTGTGATGCTCTAGTGTTCTTCTCATGCCACCCAAAAAACTGCCTGGAAATTTGAGGACATCTTGCAGGAGATGGGCTGGCAGTTTTCTCAGCAAACTCCCGGGTGCTGAACAGTGTATTTCTCCAGGCACCTGGGGAAAGGAGAGAAGACACTTTCTTTTACCTCTGCAGTTTCCTGCCTGCTCTGGTCTTTCCTGCAAATTTGTGCCCAGCCCGGGAGAGTTAAATGCTGCCGTTGCGTGCAGGGCTGCTTTGTTGCCATGTCAACTGTGCATGTCATTTGTTTACATTTGATTTGGCAGAACATTTCATGATAAGAACCAAGGCCTCCAGCGACTTTGAACTAGGGGGTGACTGGGCAGGGGCATGGCAGGATGGGGAGTGAGGGAGAAGGTCTGCATCCACCTTCTGCTGGTTGCCCACCAGAAGAGCAAATGAAGCTGCCTGGGACCTTGTCATCATAGTTAGTTTCCAGGAAAGTAGGAGCAGGGAAAATAAGTGTTGATTCTCATACCAATACCGGCGTACATGGATTCTCAGGTGGCTTCTCATAGTTTGACCCATGGAGTGTGAAGGTCATTTCTGCAGCCTGCTGCGGCCAAGGTTGCTGTAGCTAAGTAATTTCTGTGATCCTACCAAATTCCCGACAACCAGATCTAGATTGTTTTCAGGTGTTAGTCAGTGATGGTAAGAGATGAATCTTTACAGGCAAAGACCCATAATTCGAAACAAATCTGTGACAGACTTTCCTGAGGACTTTCCCCAAGTAAAAAGAATACCAGGGCTTGGCCCAAAGCCAGGGAGAAAATATGCCTTAAAGAAAATCTGCAAAGACTGAAGTACTATGTGAACCCCTGAGTCAGTGCAAAAGCAATGCAAGAAAAGTAGATGCAAAACTAATTATTCAAATTACATCACTGAGAGTGGATTTTTTTTTTTTTGTAAATAGAAGCAAACTGGGAAGAGGTTGGTAAAGTGTAAGAGATTTTTCTCCAAAGTACTTTTAACTGTTTGAGAGGGATGTTTTTATCCCGTATTTGTTACCTGACTGGGAGTGGTAAATTCTCCATTTCCTTCTCTGTGCTGTTCTTTGCCTTCTGGAGATTCGTTGCTTGTGGTATTGGTGGGAAACACATTCAGGATTCAAGTGCTGGGAAACTGGGGAGGTGATGCAATTTCCCCCTTCCTTCTTAAAAGAAAGAGATTAATTTACTATGCGTCAATATGAAAAGCAAAGCTCGCCTCTCTGGCAGCTCCGCAGGCAAGGATGAGGGACAGCATAAGGTCTGTGATCCCTTATGAGGTGCGTGGCTCTGCCAGCCCCTCCTCCAGGCACCCGGGTGAGTCACAGCCCTCTCTGGCAGGCTGCCTTCTGGGGGGTTTCTGCTTTCATGTGAGAGAAAATACCCTTCATCTGTGATTAATGTCCAAACCACCGAGCACCACCTGAAAGACCGCGCTGCTGGGAGCGTAGGAGAAATGAGCCGTGGGCCGGCAGTGGGTTCCTCCGCTTTGATGTCTGTCACTCTGCTTGTTGCTCTGGCTTGATTTTTACATACCTGTGTGTGATAGCTTGGTCCTGAGCTCACCAAGTTGTCTTCTTGGGGCATGATCACACACGTGCCCTTTGGTGAGCGGCTGCCTGAGCAGTGATGCCTCCCTCTCCCCATCTTACCTCCCTGGTCCTTTGGAGCTGGTCCACTCTCATGTGACCACGTGAGAATTTGTACCAGCTTGTCCTAAGGGAAAGATCAGAGGTGGGACCTGGGGTTTTGGGCAGAGACTGGTTAAACCAGCAGTGCCACCAGGAGGAGATGTACCCGGAAACCACAGCCTCCACAACAGTCAAGCTGGGTCTGTGCTTCCCTGAGCTTTCCATGGAGGTGGGACTCCAGGTTCTGCAGGTGGTACTTGCTCTTCACATCTGACTAGACCTTTACAGGAGTTGCCTATATTGGTACCAGCTTTGTTACTCATCTCTGTTAATCAGGATGTCTCCCTCCAATCAAGAATGTGGCAGTGTGACCGGTGTTGAAGCAGGAGTAAAATGCCATTTTCTTTTCTGTCTTGCATGGCCTGGAAGGATCATACCTAGGTAAAGGGCTTAGCCAGCCTAATGACTCTCTTGGTCCTTGGCCTTTCTAGGGCTGCCCAGCTGGGCTATTACAAGTGACCATAGGGTAGGTCTATTCATGCAGGTCTTGAAACAAAACTCTGAAAAATAAAGCCTGTTGGGTACTACCAACAGATGTAGGGTTTAGTCTGGATCCTAACTTGTGTAAGGTTTTTGGGCACTAATGGTAACATGGTGTGTTCCAGTTCTTGCTTCTTAATCTTCTACTTAAGGGTGAGACTAGGTGCTTTCCTCAGAACATGAGATTCTTTAATTTTAGACATGAGGTCTGGCACCCTTTGTGGAAGCCAGCTGTCTTCTCATTTTCTTAGCAGTGCTTTCATTCTTCTGCATTGCAAGCCAGCTCTTTTTCTGTGTGGGATCCTTCTCACCTCAGCCCTTTCCCAGTTACATAAAGGAGGAAAAACACTAAAAGAGTGGTTGCACTGAAATTTAAAAAATAAAATAAAAATAAAATCGTTGAGGCCCTTTCTGATGTGTTGCCAGTTGTCTGCTTATGGTTATTTCTAAATAAAAGCACTGCCATGGAGCAGGTGTGGATCTATAACGTTATCTGTAATAAAGAGCAGCATGTGGGATAATAGTATGGAGTACAGTTAACAGCAAAGTTAACTGCATTTTGGGCTTGAATCAATGATCACCAAAGACAGGATGTTGCTTTGTAAACATTTCAGTTGTTATATTGTTTTGTAACATTCTCCTCTCCCTTATTTTGAAGTTGGTATTTACATAACATCTAAAACCCAATGCCTGAAAGAAGCATGTGGAGATAACTTCAACAAGCCCTTCCTTCAGGCTCGTTGCTGAAGTGGTGTCAGCTGGAAGAGTCACCACTGAGGGATGCAAGGTGTTCCTGCTCAGTTCTCTCCTGAATTCCAGCTCCTTGGAGACTCACAGTTCCTATGCTAAGAGCAGGGACATGTTGTTTCAGTATTTATTGGGTAAGACAGATGCCCTCATTCCTTTGTCATTTCTATCAGATGAGCTTTCCAGCTGGGAACCTCATTTCCAAATAGTTCTTCAACAAAAATTACATTCCTTGGATTGCTTGTTCTCAAAAAGTGCTCCAAGTGACCGTAATGCCTTCTCAGCTATCCTTTACAGCTGAGAAATATTTCTAAATGTAAGGTCACCAATTACAGTGATGTGTATTACTATTAAACTTGGCATGTGTAACTAAAGATGGTCTTGTGGCTAACATACAAGACTGGGACAGAGGAAGTTATTTTCTTGTTTGCTTCTGTGAACTTTTTGTAATTATTTTTCTGCTACATCTCTCAGTCTTCCCAGCTATAAAGTGGGAAGTGCTTGCCTTACCTGGATATATTAAAGTTTCTGGAAGTCCAACAGCTGTCTTTATGGAAATACAAAGTGTTGGGTCTTTCTGATACTACCCACACCCTAAGGGCTGACCTGTTGGCTTGCTTCTTACAGCTAGAGTCAAATGGAACTTCATACCTGCCTGCAAGCAGAATGATAGTTATCACCAGATCTGAGAGCACCCTTGATCTAGACTCTGCTCCAAGGAACCAGACAGTGTATGTGTTGAAGTAAAACTTTCATTCTGTTAGGTATCTCTTCAGAATTCTCTTGGTAAGAATACTTCTGCCCCTCATCAACATTATACCTGGGGACCTGTTGATTGCCAGCAGCAATTAATGCAATGCTGGTAGCAGTGCTTGGGAAGGCATGGAAGTGATTGACTTTCAAATTCAGGGCTGCTGTTTGCAGGCCTGTGCTTCAGGGAAAGCCCGTAACAAGGTTTCTGTCTAGAAACTGAGTGTATCTGATGTGAAATAGTAAACAGGGAAATAATGTACAGAAAAGTTGACTGTACTTCTTTTAGTGAGCAGAGTTGTACTTTTTAAGTCCACTTTAGAAGTAGGTTTTTCAAGACAGAGCCTTAGACACTTTGGAGGGCAATCCTCTTGGCGTCCCAAAAAGAACATTGCAGCCGGTAATTAAGCAGAGTATTAACTACCTTATCTCCTTGATGAAATTTGGTAAGCTCTGCTCTGACAGACGTGCACACACGGCTTTCTCCCTGGAAATTTGGAAGCTAAGACATGCTTTCTCTATCATCTATATGATTTATTTTTCCCCTGGCTATTCCTCTGGAGTTGCACTAACGCACTGAACAAAGTGCAGCTGTCTTTGCGTTGAGTCGTATTTGCATAGAGCTCTATTTGCATGTTGGCTTGTGCTGCTGTATAATATTAATAAGGTATTAAAGGAGAGCAGGGGGAGGGGCACGTTAAGATTTCAGTCTTGTCTAAGCAGGGCCGTGCAAATAAATTTCCTTTTATCCAGAATTAATGACTAATACGTTAACTGGCCTCAGAGTGGGATTTTGCCTGCTTGGGAATGATGTCTGCAGCAAGAGGCTGTGCTTCCCATTCCGTCTTCCACGCCCTTGGAGATGTTAGTGGGTTTGTCCATTTTGGCTGCAAGCTGCAAGGCTTCTCATGCAAGGAAATCTCTCTGGTTACAATCCTGCATGTCTGGAAATAAATGCAGCCAGTAGAAAGCCACAGCATGGGGATGGATGAGAGGGAGAAAGGGGGAAGGGGATAGGGGAGGGTGTGGAAACAAAGGAAAAAGGGGGAAAGAGCAAGTTTTTTAACAAGAGAAAGCTAATGCCTTGAACTCAGACTGAGTTCATGCCCATAACAAATGTTTCAGCAGAAGGGTATTTCCGTCAGAGGCAGGAGAGTTGGGCTTACCTGCCATCATTCAGTGTGGTGGCCTGTGCTTGACATCCAGATCTACCCTTGACCCAGTGATAGCCTGGCCTGGGCATCTGTTCTGCCTTGTGTGCCAGGCTCAGCAGCAGCACGTGCTAACCGAGGTGATGGTACTGACACTGTGGTCTGGGGGGCTGCCTGTTAGTCTGTGAGGGGAAATAGGCAGGGACAAGCAGGAGAGACAGATCCTTGCCTGACCAATTCCCAGGAGAGCCAGGGTGGGACCTTGGAAACTGACATTTGCACATAATTAGCTCTCAGTGATGGTAATCTGATTGCAGGACCCTAGGAGCCCAAGTAGCAATAGCTCCTGTGGGGGGGAGGCCGTTAGGGTGATCTCCAGGGAGGAGTCACCTTCACTCTGCAGGATATGAAGTACTTCTGGAGCTGGCACCCCTGGTACTTTTTTATCAACAGCCTGAAGAAGAAGGGGAGCTGTTCTAGAAGGACTTCTTTTATAATCAGGGCTTTATTAATTTGCTCTGTCCTGAATACATGGGTGATTACAGGAGGGCCAGAATTCCCATGTGTAGGAAGAGAGGTGCCTTAGCCCCAAGCAGGTTTGCATTGCCTGTCCTTGGGTTTGGTGGGCCAGAAGTTTTCCAAACCTAACTTGTCACTGGTGTGCTAATTCTGAGTCAGCTTTCCCCAGGGTGCCGTCCAGCTGAACTGGGTTGGCTTATCCCAAAGTCTTGGTGTTTTAACTCAGAATGGAAGGATAAGCAAGGTGGTAGGGAATGCAGTGTTCTTGTCTCCGTGCTCAGTTCACATTGTAGACGTTTTGGTGCTAACATGGTATTCCCACAAGTCACTAGGGGGAACAGTTTGATCTTTCTGTGGAGATGGTGCCATGTTATGGGGGAAGCTCTGTTCTTAATCAGTGCTGAAGCCGTGAGGGGAAAAACAAGTCTGCAACATCACTTGGCAACACAATTATTATAATAGGGTTTGCTTCTTCCTACACTGCCCAACTGAATTATTTTCTCCATATGGTGGAGCTACTCTGTTTTTAACTGGTTCTTCCTGCCCCTTCACCAGATGGCTGTTTTTATGCAGGACCTCTCAGCTGTTGCACATTGTGCCTTGCTGAGTTGAGAGCAGGGAAAGGAATTCATGTGAAAGCAGGGTCAGGACAGGTGCTGCTGTCCCTGATCATGGGGGAGTGAACATACCTGGAGCTGGACCTTAGGCATCAGTGAGATTAATATTCTACCTGTTGCCTAACAGGATAACTCGAAGCAAGCATCCTGTTTGTTTTTGGTGGTCACGAGATTTTGATGAGATCATAGAGTTGAAGGAGCTGTAATTGGGCTGGACACTAGAAAGTCTTCCCCTTCTGGGTTTCCAGCTCACTTCAGGCCTGACCTGTAGCAGCTCGTTGTTGTCCTTGTCTTGGGTGTTAAGCACCGCTTGGCTAATACATTGCAATCCTGTCTGTCTTCTTGCTATTTTTGTCTTCCTAGGGCAGGGCACCCACCTGTAAGCTTCTTGTTGCTCTCCAGCTGCCAGGGGATCCTTGTCCTGCATCACAGCATGCCTCTGTTTGAGTGCATCCTTGTGATTCTAAAGACACAAGGAGAAGGGGAAAAAAAGAAAAAGGACACATACAGAAATTCCAACAGTAGGTGTAAAATGTTTTAAGAAAGATAAATCACTTCTGTAATTTACACTTCAGGAGAAAATAGCCCATCAGGGTTCTGGGTAGCCAGGCACTCTTCATCTGTATTCAAGGGCCTTCCTCATTTGCTTTTAGTCTGATTTTCTAAAGAAATGAGGTGTATGTGATCACACTGCTGCTGTGTTCCCCCTAACTTTGGAATCTGGTGGACAAATTCAAGCAAATTCGATGCAGAGGGAGAGGTCTCAGTGGTATTGAGTTCTACATGTTTCATGAAAATAGGCAGCTGGGCAGAGACCCTGTTAATGCATGCCCCGAGGGAAGGGCTGCGGTGGCAGCTTGCCAGTTAATATCTAGTGTTGGAGGAGTGTCTCTGTACAGGAGCTCAGTCCTGAGACCTCTCTCTGTAGGAAACAGCAGAAGTCTTTCTCTGGCCTTTTCTTTTTTTTTTTTTCCCTTGGTGAGACTTGAAAATAAAAATAACACTTTTCATCTTCAAAAGGCTTTACAAACATCAGCTAATTAATCCTTCCTTCATCTAGTTTGCTACTTCAAGGAAAAGTGGAAAGGCAGAGATTTTTCTGAGAGTGAGATGGATCCTCAGAGAACCCATAACAATTCTGGAGGGTCTGTGGCTGTTGCTCCAGTCCAGAGCATGCGGCTCTTTGTTTCTGTAACAAATAAATAAACAATGGAATTCAAAGAAATACCAAGAAATGTCCCCAAACACATATGCCCCATCTATGGCTAAACCATCAATCTGAAAGACCTGTAAATGGGCTTAATCAGGAGGGCAAGAAAATTCCTATCATTAAATTTAGATCTTTAAAATCGATCATACATGAGATACTCAAATTTTGTCATAAATTACCCTAAAAACACAATAAGGGCATTTCCTGCTCTTCTCTTGATGTCCCTGAGGATCTTGCAGGCAGTGTCAAAACCAGAAGCTTTAGATATCTCCTGGTCCAGTTCTCTTCTCCCTTGGTCCAGCAAACTGTACTTGGGCACAGTGTCAGTGGCCCTCTCCATTGGAACCAGGCCTTCCTGGAGCAGTCAACACAAGGGATGGGGATGGGAGGAGGGCACAGAGCACAGCCAGCAGTAGGTGTAGGTGG
Source organism: Neopelma chrysocephalum (assembly GCF_003984885.1). Taxonomy (NCBI): domain Eukaryota; kingdom Metazoa; phylum Chordata; class Aves; order Passeriformes; family Pipridae; genus Neopelma; species Neopelma chrysocephalum. Next base: position 23,896,764 of record NW_020897714.1, read on the forward strand.
CTTTTACTCTCTTGTATTCAAATGAGCTCTGTGATCCAGGTTTTGTACTGATGGTAGCTCTGACTTCTGGTCAGGAGCCATCCGTGCCTTGTCTGTGTGCAGGATGGGCATCAATGCAAAAAGCCAGTGCTCCTGGTTGGTTTTCCCTTGATCTCAGCTGTCAACCAGGTCTGGAAGAGGTGCCAGGATCACCTCCAGTAACAGGGATCTGGTGTGGAGCATCACAAAGGTTCAGTAATGAGATACTCCACTGAGTGAAGGGGGGAGCTGTGAAGAGGGGTTGAAGAGCTGAACAAACTGTGCCTGTAGCTGGAATATCTGTGCCATGATCAATCCCAAAGATGGCAGGTCATGGTTATAGCCATCCTGTGCTGCTTTCCTGAGAACTTGGCTGAGGGAAGCCTCATCTGAGTGCTTGTAGGCATGGGAGCAGTGAGTTTGTATGAGGAAGGGTTTGGAGAAGCGTGTGGAGAAGGAGAGGTTTTGCATTTCACCTCTGGGACATGGAAACCGATGTCGATAGTGGATTTTTTCCATCATCCTCTCCATAGTCTGTTGTGGATCCAGCTGGTCTGATGCTCTTTTTTTTTTTTGTCAGGCTTGGTTTTTTTTGACCCTCCACAATCATTTGGAACCACGTTAGAATATTTTGGTGTGGTGAGAGTCGTTACATTTAATACAGGGAGTTATCCTTGGAGGGCAGCAAGTCAACAGGTGCTGTGCTTTTGGTTTTCCTTGACAGTGTGGAGGCGGCCTATACCTCCTTGGTTTTTCTGGATCCTACCTGTGCCTAGTACTTTGTTATCAGGATCCCGAGGTGAACATTGTAGAGCTCAGCAACCTCAAAGACACTGCAAAAGCTTTTACTCTAGGTTTTTTTCTCAAGAGAAATTCAGTATTTAATTTCTTTTTGAGCCTACTCCTACTGGCTTTTCCAGGGTGTTTTTCTCTTCATTACCACTCTGAACTTCTCTGGAGCCCAAAACAGGACATGCATACAACTTTGTATCATTGTGCTGGCTTTTGTCATGCAATCTTTTTGCTTTTGTCAGCAAATTTTTTCTATTCCACTTTTCATCAACAGTGAGTCCTGTTGCATATATGGTTGCAGTGAGAAAATAATGATTTTAGTATTGTTGGAGCATGAATTAATTATAGTTTCTGGTGGGACAGAAAAAAGCAAGAACAGAAAATGGTTCTCAATCAGGCAGAAGTTTTTGTTATTTTATACGTATTTACTATTATTCTGCTTTTCTTATGTGACAGGAAGGCAGTGCAAGGTGTGCTTGATGAGCAGTTCTCTTCTTCCTCAACAATTCCTGGTGTGCCTTTTGCAATCGGACATGTCTGTCTCATATTGGCCTTATTAGCCACCAGCGTGCTTGTAACAAATGTGGATAGAGCCTTTCCCAAATCTTCGTTTGCAAAGCCTAGCCATGATGACTATTATTCTACAACTGAAAAACCTGGATCCAGAAATACTGCAGAAGGATGAAATGGTGGTTACAGAACACAAATTCTCAAAGGAAGTTATTTTAGGTTTCCCCAAAGCAAAAAAAAAAAAAAAAAAAAAAAGACCCTCAGGCTTCCCTGAATCAGAAACGTGGTGCTGTATTTTGGGTAGAAACACATTGAGTTCCTTGCAAATTTGTTGTCTTCAAATCATTGCCTTGCGCTTCCCCTGCTCATCTCTGCATAACCCATAATTTGGCTGCTCGTGTCTGTGTGCATAAATATGCAAGAAATGAGTCCAGAGTGGCTCTTAAAGCCCAGGTTGGGTTTGCTGGACTGGTAGATAGAAAAATTACTTTCTTTTTTCTTTTTCCTTTTAGACTGAGAAATTCAGATCAGGCATCAGGAAGACGCAGTAAACAAGGAGCCTGGCGTTGCTGTTTTTAGACAGGCACTGTTCGGAGTAGGATTGCGCTTTAGGAGGTGCTAAGTATGTTCAGCAATATTGGCATTTTGTTTCAGTTGGGTGAAGATCCAAAAGAAATCCGAGCCCTTCATGAATGGAAACGGTCTTCCCTCATATGCCCCTACATTGCTTCTCCCTCTCACAGGGCAGGTGTAAAGAGCTGCATCCCTTCCACCTCCGTCCCATCTCAGCCTCCGCTGAGAGGTGGTAGCTTCTCACATCTGGTGAAGGAAAGGCAGGAAAGCCCTCAAGCTCCCTTTCCCTGGCCACGCTGCCCTGCAGGGATCGCAGAAGCTGCGCTACTTAATCCTTCAGCCGCCGTGGCACGTTGCGGGGCGGTGACAATGGGCATAAGCAAAATACATAATTAATAAAGCAGCGGTGGTTGGCATTTGCTGCTTGGCCATGGGTGGGACGTGAAGAGAAGCGGCGGGGTAATTATAGATGTGAAAAATGAGGCAGGAACACACAGTAACCTTTCTAGGTTAGCTGTCCCTGTGATCGATGGCCTGTATTGTTTTCTCACTAACCTTTTGGTGAACCTACCCTTAGAATAACAGGGGAAATACAGTTATTTCTTTCCCCATCTTGTTTGTTGGTAAAGCGCTTGTGTACCACCTTATTATAGCTCCCTAAATATTGCCGTGTGTTGGTAGTAAATCATATGGTGGGGAGTGACCTGCCCCTCATGCAGGGACCTTCTGTCCTGCCCCTGCCCAGCTGGAGGCTGCCTGCCCTTGGCCGTGCAGGCAGCAGCACTGACTCTGTCTTAGGTCCAGTTAAACCAAAAATCATGGCTTTCCACAGCTGAAATAGGTGTCAGGGAGCTGCAGGGATAGAGGTGGGGAAGGGTGAAGTAAAGAAGGTGATGAAACGAAAGGTGTACACTGTAAGGTTTCTGGTGGAGGGACAGGGAAGCTGGGGCGATAAACTCATGGGCATAGAACTGGATGAAAGTGTCTTTAAGGGGAGGTGTTGGTCCATTTGCATCCCCTGCTGCTTGAATGTACTGTGATTTTACCTATCAAAGGCAAACTTGCCCTGTTTTCACTAATTTCTAACACAGCTCTCAAGCGATGAGGTTTCTGAGAGCTGCAGTCAAGTTCATGAAGTCCCAACTCCTTTGTCAGGAGGAGGACATTTTGGTTCAGGCATTTCTGGAGGAAAGCATATGATATACACCAGATAAAATTGCAACATGTAAAAAAAATGTGAAGAATGTCAGGAAATGTTCTTGAACCCTGCAGTTGACTTAGCAGAGAGCTAAATGGTTACAGGCAGTCACGATAATTGAAGATAGGAATGTATACATAAGAGAGCCCCTTCTTTCAAGAAAGGGTGGATCTTTGCCTTCATGTCCTGAGAAGTACTTCTGATTGTTGTATTTGTTTCTCTGGAGTAATTACTAAACTTCCCCTCAGCCAAAAGCATTACTGATATATGGGGATTTCTTCGCCCTTTACAAGGACAGTACTGGCTACTTACAAAACAGTCAAATTAAGGAATGACATCCGTACTGCGGTGTGATCCAAGGACAAATTAGAAGTTAAAATTAATCAGATGGGAGTCAATCCAAATTCCCCTTGTGTACAGCAAAAAGTTTCTTTCGTATGATTTTTTTTTTTCTGCAAGATTTGTCTCTCCAAAATTTCTGTCATGGCCACCTAAGATTTTAACATGCAGGAAATGTTTATATTTTTTTCAGAACACTGGGAGAGCTTTAAGGATTTGTTTTGGCAAGAAAAAAATGAAACAGTAAAAGGAGACATTTGAAGAGTCCCAGAAACAAATATATGACTATGTGTTGACATGTTATGAAGGTGTTGGGAGCGACTCCTTACTTAAAATTGTGTTGAAATTTGCACTTACTATGGATTTAAATTCATCAGCTTCACACTTTAATGATTGAATTTAGGCTTCTGATTTGGTACAGAGATGCATTGGAGAACAATTGAATTTTCCATGCGATGGTTTTAAATAAAGAATGAACTTAACTTTGCAGAAGACTTTATTTTAAAAGTCTTTCTCCTGAAGTGGTGCCTTTCTCCCCACAAGCATCATAGTGCCTTTGGGACTATTTGCACACCACGTTCTTGCTTTATTTTGGTTTTCTGTCCGGCTCCAGAAAGATGTGTGACATTACTGGTTAAAGTCCGAGTTGTTCCTCTGCTACAGCTGCAAGGGACCTCTTCCATCTCTGGACAATGGAGCAATTGCAGTCTTTGGCCCTAAAATATGGTAGCTGCAGGAGCCAGACTCATAGTGGTCACCCCAGTGGGTCAGGGATTGCATTTTGTTCAGGCTTAGTTGCAGATCCCGTCTTAGCAGATGCTGAGCTTTTAATTCCAGGGTGATAAGGGATCCCAAATTCGGTTGCAAGTCTTTTAGTGCAACGGCTGTTTTCTTACTTTTTTTTACAGCATCCAGTACAGTAGGGCTCTACTTAACGCTTCCAGATGTTAGCCCTAATATAAATGCAATAAAAATAAATTAAATTCAGAGTGGATTTGTGTTTCTGCAATCTGTGGAAAAGGAATGTTTTTCCATAGTACTGTGCCCTGCTGCTTGTACAGGGGGCTGTTGTCACCCGCTCTGCTGACTGTGCTGATTCAAGTGGGGCTTGAGTTGAAAGTGGAGATTTTCAACTCTCTGCAGCAGGAATAGCCAACTGGGGCAGCTCCGAGGGGTCCCTGCTGTTCCCAGCCACACATACCTACCTCCATGTGTGGTTGGGCAGGCATTCCCAGGATTTTCCTTTAAACTTCTTTGTAGACCAGGCAGGTCCTCATAGTGTAGGCAGGGTGCTGTGACTCACCAAGCACGACTTAAAAGTAAGCCTTGGATTTTATGAGCCGTTCCCAACATGGCTGCTGTCTTGCTGGGTCATATCTACAGGTCATTTTACCCTAAAATCTGCCTTACCTCAGTACTACCCATCTCTTTTGCAAGAGCCTTCAAATCCACGTATTGTTGTTGCTATTCCCTAATATCATAACTAGAAGACAGGGTCTGATAGATACGGCACGCTGTTCACAAGGACCCCGCTTCTTTTCTTGGCTTTGCTGTGCTCTCACCGTATGATCTTGGGCGAACTGCTCCACCAATCTGTTCCCCTGTCACCACACATCGTCTTAGATCATCAATTCTCTGGAGCAGACACAGTCCCTTAGCACGTCGTGTTTTAGCGTCTAGCGTTATGAGGCTCTGGTCTCCGCCGGGACTTCTGTGTGTTACAGAAATACAAATAGTTGCTGCTAATAATAATATTAAATCTGTGTGGCTCTTCAGAGATAAGTAAAGGGCAATGCTCCTTTCTCCGAGGAGCAGGCAGGATAAGTACTTTATTTTTGTCTTTGTCTTTTTCTAATTATAAAAAAAGAAAGTGGCCAGTAGACATGATTAAAAAAAGGGAAAAAAATAAAGGAAGGCTGCAGTAACTTGATATTTTTAGCCTCAGACCTGCTACTTGCTCTGTGAAGCCAGTCTTAGGATCATGGCCTGAGTCTGCTTCATATCCATGTTTGCCAAGGATAGAAATTGTTTGGAGCCTTCTATTGACAGTTGGCTCAGCATTCGGGCTAATCCCATAAAACCACCATGCAGCTTGATGCAACTTCCAGTGTTTGCTGCGAACAAAAGTCTCGGGAACATTACAGATCAGACATGAGAAGCTTCACTTGGCCGTTACATGGCAGGGTTCTGGGCTGGAATGATAAGGGGCTGGGATGGAACTGAGCGTGGCAGAATGGGAGGCCGTCGGAGATGAGAAGTCAACTTTTGTTTGTTTCTGTGTGCTATGGGATTTTTTCAATTATTATTTCATTTCCAAAGAAATGCGGCAGCAACAACAAAAGGTCTTAAATATTCAGCAGTGAAAACAATAGATTTTGAAAAGGAAAACAAAAAGTTAGAGCCAGCTCTGGCATTGGTGGACATTTGGCTCTGAGGGAAGCGAGAACAGCTTGGATTTGCATAAATTGCATACTGCGGGTCAGAAAGCAGAGTCAGAATTATGCTTTCATTGCAGTGGCATGAATGGGAGCGCATAATTGGCATTCTTCCTCTCTTGATCAGATGCCTCCTTCAGGGGATTTCTGCACCCAATACGTTGCAGCTCATCCATTCACTGCCTGGCATGGATAGAGCTTTTGTTTTCAAATTATGATTTTTCTATTCTCTGATTTCTTCCATAACCTGGGAAAGCCCCGGCCCTCCCCCCGTGCACGGCCCTTTGTTTCGGAGAACAACCAGAGGTCGTGCTGTGCTGAATGTAGCTGTTGTTGCATCACTCCCCGTGCATGTTTCTGCGCTTCTGGGTCAGCGTGGAGCTGATGACCCCTGGGGGCAATGGTCGTGGTGCTCTGTGTTGTTCACCTCCTCTGAAGTTTATGGATTCCTGCATTTCTGAGTCCGAAGAGATGAGCAAGATTGTGGTCAGTCCAGTAGGGCTTCCTCCAGGGATGTACAATGCAAAGATGCACTTCTGGCTGGGGCAAGCTTAGCATGTCTCTTGGTCAAACCCAGGGCCTGGCTTTCTTTTCCATTATTGGGCTTAATAGCTTTTCTTGACTTTTGTGATTTCTAGCTCAATGGCAACGAGGACTTGCTGGCTGATTCAGGTTCAGCAAAGCGCTTAAATGCACGCTTAACTTGAGCTGCATCCAGGGCCCTCGCCAGGACTCGGGCGTGTGTGTGCTTCAGGTGATGTGTATGGTAAATGCTTCCAGCAAGTGCACACGGTGCTGCTGAAAACTCCATTCAGACATCAGCAGCCACATGGAAGCATTTCCAGCTGGATGTCAGGTCCTGGTCATCCTCCCCATGTGGTTCCTTGTCAGCACTGCTCTCAGGGCTTCCTCTCTCATCCTGGTTATATGTTTGCAGTTTCCTTCTCCACAGAGCCACTGGCCAGACCATGTGCCTCGTGCCACTTTGTCCTGTCCTTTCCTAGGACCATGCCCACCCTGCTGTTGATCTTGGATCAGTTCAGTGGCAGTGGCAAATAGCAACTAACAGCTATTGATGGCTGGGGCCTGCCTCTTCATTTATTAACAGACAAATGCTTTAACCTGTCGGTGTTAAGAAATTATATTGATTGGAGAGATTTTGTTTTATTCCTTGGGTCTGCTAATCAAAAGGGCAACTTCTCCTTTAGTATCTTCCTGCTATGGGCTCAATTCTACTGTACCTTGTCCAAAAAATCTTTATTTTCAAGGCATGGGGAAAATTATGTTTATAAAATATAAACTATGGGAATTTTCATTCCCCTCTGGCTTTAGGAGGAGGAGAGCAGCTGGTAGAGAGTGGATGAGAAAGGCTTTATCTGCTATATTTTGGTTACTGCGCTTTGAGTGATGGGTTTAATAATTGATAGAGCAATTTAGCAATGATCCATAATCCTGAAAGAAGCCTACGCTCCCCTCCCTCTCCCTCCCTTTCTCCTTCCCTCCGAGACTGACAGGCTGCTCTCAGTGGTTTTGTCTGCAAAATTTCATCCCTTGGTTTCTGTAAACAGCCTGACATGGGAGAGGGGGAAAAAAGCAACTGTTTCTAAATCTTTTGTCTTGTTTCCACAAACAGCTGTGCTCCCTTCTCCAGCTTTGGGCTTCAGTCATTTATTTGCTCACATGCTCTAGCTGAAGAGAGCAGGAGGTTTTCTTTAAGGCCCTAACCTAAATGAAGTGTATATATGCAATGTATATAGGAGAGCAGAGTGGTGCAGAGCCTCCCAGCAGGGACCCCTCCCTCTCCATTTAAACCCAGGCTTTGTTCATGGCTGAATCCAGCTTTCTTAATCCCAGGAAAGGTGCAAAGTGATGACAAGTGCTTGATATGTAAGTGTGGTTTACTTGAAAGTCTTCCAGGATTAACCTGTGGAAATTGCTTTTTCCAAGAGCCTCATGTGGGTGGTGGCAGTGAGCATCGGGATCCTATTGGAGTGCCTGATATGTGAGTGTCTATGTGACACCCCATTTTTAAAGATGGATGCAAACCCGTGGCAATGTAGGGCTGTGTTTTCAGGTGCATGGTGTGCATCCCCTCCATGGGGTAGGGAGTTTCAGAGCACCTGTGTGGATTGTCTGCCTCTCTCTTCATGCACAATAAGTGCGGGAAGAGAGGGGAAAAGATGAGACAGAAAAAGGAGACAGACATAGTAAGCAAGAGAGAAAAAGAGACAAGGTTATAGGTATTGAGTATGTGTTGAGGCCAAGGCAGGGTGAAGAGAGGGAGGAGGGGCAGCCTGGCAGAAAGCCGGGTATAGGCAAAGTCAAGTGAGATGTATTAAGTTATGTTTTTCCATATGTATTACATAGATGCCAGATTGACAACAAGTTGTAATTAAGCGTGACATAAACTCAGCTATGCACAGCTGTATTATTCCTTAAAATTACAAGGGGTGAGGTCCTCTGGGGCACAGCAGAGTCTATGGATGCTCCGCCATGGGAGGTCTGTAAGACAAGCTGGCTGAATGCTTGCCAGGAGTGACACAGACATTGATTGGATGGCCCAGGATTGGGACAGGGAGGGAGTGGGTGACTTTCCTGGGGTCCGGGCTAACCCTGTCAGCCTCTGACACCATTCTCTGGAGTATTTTCACCCTTCCCTGGTGGAACATGAGTGGTGTCAAGGGGTGAGTAGTATATTCAGCTTTTATGATTTATTTGCTATTAAATACCCTTAGCAATGATAGGCTCACTAGGCCTGGTTGGTAATTATGCCAGTCAAGTTCAGGAGTAATTGTTGTGTAACTTGCTCTCTGTTTTTAAAAGACCTAACTCTGTGTGTGTACACTTGATAAAAACACCCTGGGACCTGCATCTGTACCCCCGAAGCACTCCCAGCTATGTAGTATTTTACCTGCATGTAGAAGGATCTTAGTGACCTTCCTATTGAGAAATATATAGTTACTGTACCTTACAAAGTTAGAGTAGTTCAGGTGGGAAGGGGCTTTTATTTAGCCCAACCTGATGGTCAGGGTAGGGTCTGCCATGAGATAAAGATCAGGACTTTGTCTTGCTGGGTCTTAAAACCTCCAAGGATAGCAACTGCACAGTCCCTCAGGGCTGCCTATGCTGGTGGTTCATTTATCAGCACAGTGGAGGTGTTTTCCCTGTTCCCAGTGGCAACCTCCCCTGTTTCAGTTTGTCTGTCATCTCCACTTCCTGCTACCAACCTGAGTGAATAGCCTGGCACCATTTACTCCATGTGGCAGAGGAGAAGGAGGCAGGCTGCTGTCATGTATGCCATGGCCGTCCCTCCTCACACTGGGGTTACTCCAGTTCAGCCATACACTGGAGTCCCCAGGCTAAATGTGGTGTCCAGATGTGGCTGGAGGTGGGTCACCACATTCCTTGATCTGCTGGCCCTGCTCCAGGGAGGCTGTTGTGGCAGCTGCTACCCGGGTCCTTGTTTTACACCCACGGCCCTGCAAGTCAAGGTGCTCATGGCCACTCCAGCTGAGCAGTTCCCCAGTTGTCACCAGGGCTCATCCATCCCAGGGGCTGGACTTGGCGTTTGTCCTGGCTGCATTTCAGGAGGTCCCCATTGGCTTATGTCTCCTGCCTGTCCAGGTCCCTGTGGGTGGCAGCCCCGCCCTCAGGTGCATTGCCAGGTCTCTCCAGTCTGGCATCACCAATAAACTCGATGAGAATGCACTCTGCCTCCTCCTCTTCGGGTCAGTGATAAAGACACTAAACAAAACTGGTCAGGGATAAACCCCTGCGGTACCTCACTTGTTACCAGCCTCCAGTTTATATTTATGTCCTGTAATATAAACTATCACCGAAGGCTGAGGGGATCCAGCTTCCAGTCCTCTGAGCTGATACAGATATTTTTTAATGTGTTGCAGACTAATCTTGAGGGATGGGCAAGGGCAATGTGAGCAATGCAGTGTTGGAGCTACCCTCTAGTGGTGGTTGTGCTGGTGGTGTGACAGCCCTGGAAATGGCTCAGGCTACACCCACAGTCCTTTCCAGAAACCAGATGTACCTCTGTTTGATCTATGAAGTAGAGAATGTATTTATAGGCCCTTTAGAGGCACTGTCCCTGCTTATCACTCAGAGCAACACATCTTTGTGGGCAAACCATGATAGATGGGGTGGCATTCCTCAGTGGCCCTTTCCCTCCCTCATAAATACCTGTGTTGACTAAACTCACCAGGGTTTGAACTCTGTGCTGGAATCTGAAAGGCATGGCAGGCCTGCATGTTCTGGGATAAGTCCTGACTTCCAGGGATGTCCCTTGCTGAGATTCTGTTGGATTGGTGTTTCCCAACATGGTCCAGAGATCATCACAGTCCTTGAGGCCCCACCTAATGGTCTGCAGAGCTTTACCACTTCTTTATAGGTTTCAGCTGAGCATTTGAGCCGACTCCAGAACTTGGGGATGCAGGAGAAATGCAGAAGTCCCACTGTAAGGCCAGCAATGAGGGTGAGCCCATCTCTCCCTTGCAGAGAGGGACACAGGTGGAGTCTGGAGCTTCTCTCCTGTCCACTGCATGGGACAGGGAGTGAGTGAGCGAGCAGGAGCTGTTGATGCTTCTAGGTGTTAAACTCTGGCCCTGATGGCTGGCTTTATCGCAGGCTCTGGAGCAGAGGATGGCCTTCGTCTGGGCGTCATCCATATTTAATGTCTGCATCCCTTCCATGTGTCTGTGCGAGTGGAGAGGAGGAGGGCTGAGGTAAATACCAATGATAACGTTTTACTTCCAGAATATGAGCCCGTCTCCTTTTATATGCCTTCACTTAAGAAGTGATTTGGGGTCTGAGAGGTACAGAGGGACAAAAAAAGATGCTGTGTGCACTCCACTTCCATTAAATAAGAGCTAAGAGCACTTTGCATCCTGCAGTATCTGGGAATAAAAAGTGGATACAAAATACAAAAGGATCAAGTGAGTGGGTATGAGAGTCCATAATGATGCCAAAGAAAGGGTTCACCTGAGAGGAGGATAGAGCCCCCTCAATTGAATAAAAACCCCTTCGTAAAACACATGAAGAATGCAGTTCCTTGTCCTCACAGGAGGTATCTTGGTGCATGGGAGAGCATGAGCCCTGAGTGGGGTCAAGCTCTGGGTGTGCAGCTGGTCAGTGCTTGCCTGCTCAGGCAGAGGGCTTCAGCTCCTGCCTCTCTGCCTCTGCCCGGGGCTTCCTGGGTGGAGATGTGAAACCTGCTGCTTCCTAGAATTCAGGCTTTATCAGGTGAGACTAGCAGGTAGAGTAAGACAGGAGCTGTGTATGTCAGCTCAGAGACATCATCACTGGAGATCTGTCTGCGCTGCCCACAGCTGCCTGAAACCTTCTTCTAGAAGCATCATCCCAAAGACAAGAAGCAGGAACACTTTCTGCTCAAGGTGCCAGCAAGTATCAAGTTTTGAGTTATATTTTTGTCTGATATGTATACTTGTCCATGAAGGACTCTGCTGAGACTATCACACTTGGCTGTGGGACCCTACCAGAGGTGGTAAATTATCCCTGAGGAGGACAGTTTGCAGGGAAGTTTTAAAATTCAGAAAGAGCCCAGCTCTCTGAATTCCAGTCTGTGGAAATGAATTTTTTTGGCATTTGTTTTTAATGTCCTGTGATGTGTGGGTGAAAAAGCCAGTGAGCTAGACTGGTAATTAATTTTCCTGACAGAAACACCAGACAATGAAATTACCCTGCCACAAAGCAGGGTTGCTAAAGTAAATACTCTGCCAGCGGCAGGCCTGAAAGCAGGATGGGGTCATATGTGAGGTGCAAGCAAATGATGAAATGGCACTTCTGCCTCTGAGGACCTGCGAGTGCTGCCAGCACGTGGACCCTCACGCCCTGGATCCCCCACGCCGACAGCTCTCTGGGACACATGGGCACATTCAAGCTGGGCTCCAATGTAGTGAGGGACTTGCTGGACCCAGGGCTGAGCCCAGGAGCAGTTCACCCTTTGCCGTCCAGGCAAGTAATTTGGTCAGAAAGGGGTAACAGATGTGGAAAGTGGGGATGGGCTGGTTGCTTTTCTTCTGGAGACAGAGGCTCTTGGCAGGGCCCTTCAGTTTTTCCCAGGTTGGTGGCAAACGATTTCTAAATCTTTGGTCTATGCTGGTGAGATTTGTGTGAGCTGTGGAACAGGTTGTGCTTGCACATGCAGAAGGGGAGTGCCTTTTTTTGGGAGACATGGAGGGCAGCTTATGGAAAAGGAAGGACAGGAGGGCAAAGTTTTCTGTTTTCATTCCATGTGTCTTGTACAGGAGACAGGAGTAACAGTGCCAAGCATGTTGCAGATGCCAAAAAACTGGCAGAGAGCAGCAAATGGGGATATTCTTGTATGTATCAAGGTATCTGGCAATGGGCTGCCATTGTGTGGTGTCAGACTAGATCCTCACCACAATCAAAAGGTTTAGTGAGTCTGTGTTAAAAAAAACAAATGTACTGTTGGTAAAAGAACACTTCCCTGTGCAGCCATGGAGAGGTCTGCTGAAGACCTCACTGCTGTTCCAGGAGGACCTGCTGCCATGTGAATTGTCCTTCCGATTTATGGTTGCAATACTCTGATGTGCACACTTTAATAGGGCATTTTCCCTTGTTGCATAGTGTTAGCAGCTGCTGAATGGAGAAATCCCACACAAGAAGGGACCAAGACATGGAAACTGTTTTCTATCCCTTTGGAAAAGAGAATTACACCATTCTTATTGCTGAGCTGGATCTGAGTGCTTTTAGGAATACAAGGGTCAGTTCTGGAGTGGACTGCATGCACATTTTAGGACCACAGTTATTTAATGCATTAATTATCTGTAAAAAGTGGTGGACCAGTAGTGAAGTGTTCAAGCGTGCAGATATCACACACTTGCTTAGGTTAGGCTGCGGAAAAGAGTGAGGAGCATTTAAAGGACTGTATCTAGATTACAGAAAACATTATACCAGATCAGTGCAGTACTGAAAAGCAGTAAACATTGGAAGAGGAAACATGAACTATTTCTACATAATTCTATGTCCTAAATTAACTGCAGCTCTTCTGGAGGGAGGACTGTGTGTCTCAGAGGATCTCCCAGATAAAACATCTGCTGAAATGCCTCATGTCACTCCAAAAGCAAACAAAATATTAAGCTTAGGGAAGACTGGAACGCAAAAGCATTCTGCAAATAGTGTAAAATAAGTCTAGGGAATATCCTCATGTTTAACTCTTTCTAGGTCAGTTCAGCCTGTCTCCAAGCAGTCATGTCAGAAAGAGGAGTTGTAGGGTCAGGCCATGGAAGTGGATTGAAACATCCGTGGGGTGGTACACTGAGAAGGCATAAGGTGCTACAGACATGGGAGAACAGGGCAGAGACACAAAAATAGCTTATGCCAAAGGAAAGGTGATTCAAGCACTTCCATCTTCACCTCTAGACCAATTTGTGTAAACATGAAGTGAGAGGTAACAAATTTAAACATGATGAAGGAAAATCAGGCTTTAATCAACTGAGTTAAGATGCTGTTCAAAGCAGAAGGTTGTCTATGGAACTCTGTGCCACAACATGTGATTGAAGTCAAGATCTCACCTTGTCTTAAAAAATTGACATGTTTATGTTAAGGAAGAGAGGAGTTTCACGTGTTAGATAGAGGTCTCTATGCAGAAGGATGTATGCATCCCTAACTGAGCATGAAAAACAATGTCCACCCAAGAGAGGTTCAGAGGTATTTTATCAGTGGACGAGTTCTTTCATTGCAAAACTTGTAGTATCCTCCACCAAAATTGGCATTGGCCATCTCAGACAGGCAGACCGCTACTGCCTCTGTTGACTCCAACTCTCTCTTTCACACAGCAGACAGGAGGTGTCTACTGGCTAAAAATCTGGGAGCCTGTGTGGTGTCCAATGCCTGTTGTTCTTGTGGTGTCCTAATGACTGCTTAATTAAGTTAATAAGATCTTTTTGTCTTGGGGCCACTCCCTCTCCATGGAAAAATTGCAGTTATGACATGAAGTCTGGCAGAAAGGTGCAGCAAGTGGTGTACATAGGGCACCATATAACTTAGATCTGGCCCCCTTCTCACATGTGTTCTCATCACTGTTCCAAAATGATCATCTGTTTGGGACTTAACAGGCGAAGATTGCAACTAACATTTAGGCTCAATTGTGTAATGTGAATACCAGCTTTCAATAAAGTAAAATAAAATAAAACTATCTCACCATCTACCCTCCCTAAAAGGATAGGTCTGGTTTAATAGAATGAGTGGTGTTCCGTTTAGTTGCATTTTGTGGTTAAATAATATGGACACTGGCCTGTGCTTTTCTTCCCAGCAGCAGAGATGCAAAGCTTCTTTTGCCTGTAGAAAAGAAATTCTCTCCTAATTACTGCATTCCGGAAAGTGCAGCTTTAAGGAAAACCCACTGGACAGCCAAAGACTCAGGAGGAAAAAAAAAAATTAGAAATATTGGAACCTCAAATTCTAGGTCATCCCTTCTTGCCGGGGTCTGGAGGTGTTGGCAGCATAAGTGTGGGGAGAGAGGGAGGGAGGTGTGTGCTGCATACGAAAGCTGTGCAAGCGATTTTTATAAACAGGGAGTTTTCTACACAAAATAACATTGGGAATATCCCACCGATAGTCCACCCCTCCACTCCCTCCACTTGAGTTAGGGGGAGGGATTTGAAGTTTGGGGGGGGGGCGATGCGTGGCTGAGCTCTCATTAGTGACCAGGGACATTTCGTTCACAATGTGGAAGGCAGACAGGGAGAGGCAGATGGCTTTGAATGCAGGATTTACATAGTAATGAGATTCAGGTCACCATAGCTGTCTTTTTTTCTCTGCATTTTGTCTAGGTGTCGAGTAGTGTGCAGGGATGACAGGGATGATGGAAAAGGGAGAAAGGGAGGAAAATTAACCCCTTCCTCATAAGGAGAAATTGGTGTTAGAAAACAAAATTTGTCACAGTGGGCTAAAGAACAGTAGAGTATGACAACAAACACAGATGTAGCTAGGAGGGCTAAAGGTAGCCACTTTTTAAGTTTCTGGCTTGTTTTTTGTGGTAATGACACAAAGTATTCTAACTTTAAAATCCCAGAATTTCCTGAAATTTTTACATTCTGCATTGCTGGTTTGAGAATAGATATTTTGGGGCTTTTATTGTTACAAGTCAACCCAAAGTTGTGGAAGTTTGTGGACTGAAAATGGGGCATGGCTTCTTGCTACAAGGCCTTGCTTCTTTCTTTGGAAAAAATTACCCATTTTGCTTGGTTTCTTGGCTAAAGACTTGTCTTCACATGATTGCAGTGGTGTGATTAAAACATAATATTTTCCACTGCAATTGGTAATTCTTAGCATGATCTCACTACTGTCAGATCTTATCCTGATGACAGATGGGAAACTGGGAACCATGGGTCCTATTTCAAGCTTTGGATGGTGGCACTTGATTTGCTCAATAGTCAACCCCAGGCATTCCCAAGATATGCATCAGGGCCCAAGAAATCTCAAGGCTATATTTAAAATTATGAAAGTTTTAAAGCAACGTGCGTTTCTTTTCTCTGACTTTTTTTTTCTTTATAGTTAGAGGAGTATGGGAAAGGAATTTACTCTTTCTGCTGTACATCACCTGACTCCAGAAGCTGGGGCTCTAGAAATGTTGCAAAAAGAGCAGGAGAGAAGCTTTAGGTGATCCCAGTGTAAAGTAGAAACTATGTCACTTAACTACATGTGGACATTTAGGCAGAGGTGGGAAAAGTAGGGAAGGTGTTTGTATGTGTCTAAGGTTTTCAGTATTTGTAAAATCCTTTTCATTCTTCCACAAAGAAGTTGTTTTTGAAACACAGAGCATTTGGGGCACTAAGGTCAGGATTCATCTCATCTCACCTTGGCCACTGGAGTTGAGCAAGCTTGTCTAACCTCATCATACAGACCTTTTCAGCATCAGTGAAGAAGGATTCAAACTATCCCAAGCTGTGGGACAGATTTCCCTTGGAAGGGGAGGGGGCAGAGCTGCTTTGGTGGCATCTCCTGAAGCCGACAGTAAATGCATAGTCAGAGCGCCACTGCATTTTTGCTGTTTGGGCTGAAAGGGAAAAGCAAATCTAATCAGGTGCCTGGGACAGACTGGGAAAGGAAGGCTTCATGGCTACTTCCTCCTGAGGAAAAGGCTTAGGTCTAATAGATCTAATTATGTTATTTCTCTGTTTTATTGTTACAGCCATTTGTTTGAAAAGTCAGTAATCCTTTTATACCAGTCCTGTAATGATTATTTAATGTCTGGCTGTTTGTGAACCCACCAATCTGTGTGAATGGAGGATGCTTCACCATGGGGAATCTGCTCAGTTCTCCACAGGACAGTAACTGGGCCTGAGAGCCTCGAGTTGGGGCCTTAAGTGGGTGGCTTCAAATTCCCACTTGCTGAATGAAAATAACGGTAGTTACGTAAACCCACTACACTCTCCTTTACAAAATGCTGCAAAACATAGGGCTGTCTTTTGGCTGTATACAGCCATAGTACTCCTCTGCAAGGATAAATGTTCACCGACTAATGTTTGGTTAGCAGGCGCTTTGCCGGTGGCCAGTGGGTCCCTCAGCTCTGTCAGAGCAGCGACACTCGTTGGCCACAGCTCCACGGGTGTCCCAGTCAGCACCCGCCACCCTATGCCAGCTGAGTGGGTCTGCTCCCCTTGCTGATGTTTTCCAACCTCTTCCTTTGCAGAGCCCCTGAAATCATCCTTGGTTTACCATTTTGTGAAGCAATCGATATGTGGTCATTGGGATGTGTCATTGCAGAGCTGTTCTTGGGCTGGCCGTTGTACCCGGGAGCTTCAGAGTACGATCAGGTGGGTATGGATGTTGCCCTGGGTCCTGTAAGTGCACGGGTGCTTTTCCCTTCTCTTGTCAGGTGAACAGATGCCAGCTTTTTCACTTTTGCTAATGAGGGGTCTGTGTTTCTTACCCTCCCAAGACAACCCTGTCATTATCCACCTGGGGTGTTTATTCTAGGTAACCGGTGTGCTGCTCGGTATGCTGGCTTTTAAGACCTGACTGCCTAAGTGAAATCTCAATCAAGAGTCAACGCTACCATTGACTGGAGAGCTGTGTACATGTCTCTCCTCGCTGAGCAGAGCAGGCACCCTTTCTCTGCTGTAACAGCAAGGGCTGAATAAAGGTTTATTTGTTAGAAGAAACTGCACAAACTCAGCTGCGTTTCATAACCCTTTTATGAGAGTGCATATTAAAAGCAATGACAAGAAGGAGAACACTCGCATTGATGTAGGTTTCCAGTTAATATAAGTTGTCGTCCTTTTTCTCCCTATAGGCTTTTGTGCTCTTTTTGTAGTCCTAAAACTGATAACACAGCGGCTGCTGGAACCCGGGCTGTGGAACACTTTCCATTCCCACAGTCTTCTTCAGGCTGATCTTAGCTGTCTGCAAATGCAGCCTCTAAAGGGTCTTTTTTCTTTTAGGAAATAAATTTTACCAAAAAAAAGGCAGGATAATAAGTTTTTCATAAATTTAAATGTTTTGACTCTTCTTTTGAAACTAGTGTTTTTTTACTCAGAGCTCTAAAGGTAATATTTGGCAGGGGAAATAACTTGCAGTGAAGAGCAGGGCTCCAAAGGAAATCTGACGTAGCTGAAAAACTTACAAGCATTTGAAAATCACATACCAAGCATGAAGAGTGGATTTCTTTCCTTTCCCTGTTGCACCCCAAAAACCATAAAACACGCAGCTGAAAAAGAAATCACCATACCTTTACTGTCCAGCTTAACTGCCCAGCACAAGGCTTCCTCTACGAAAGTATGAGGAGGGCTCCTGGGGACCTGGGAGAGGGGTAGGGGCTGATCCTGGCCCCTTGCTGCAGCACTGGGGCAGGATCTTGGTGCCTCTCCAGTGCATGAGCTATTCTGATGGACCTAAGGAGCAGCAGAGCTGAGCAAACCATACACAGTGAACTGCATCCTTCCAAGCACTGAGTGCTTGGAAGTCCTTGAAATAGCAGCTGATTTTTATGCCTTCATTAATTTTTTTATCCCTCTCTGTCTCTTCCCTAAAAATCACTTTCCATTCTTCCCTGGAGTTTTCTAGAGTAGATGACTGTTTTGAGCAGTTTTGCAGAGTCTGCAGCAATTTTTCAGAACGAAACGTTCAGGAGTCAGAAGATACCAAAGTTAAGGTTTCATGTGGCACCTCAGGCATGTGTGTCTTTAATTGTGTAATCACAGACCCTTTCTCCTTTATAAAAAAATAAAAGTTAGAGATCCTGGAAACATGTGTAGTATCTTTTAGCTATGTGGGTGCCAATGAGATCATGCTTGAAGATGTAACCCACATAATAAATGACATCATGCAGTTGTCATTAGAGATGAAGTACTTTACATACCATGAGGGTGTCACTTCATTTGAGAGTATATTTTGTCCAATTTCAAAGATAGTCACTTCATAGTCTTCCATTTTGAACTTCAAACTGCTCCCAGGACAGGCTGTGCACTCAGGTGGGGGAAAACCAGCGAAAGTTAGAGAGAAAATAGCAAATTGTTGAAATTCTTTCTGGGAGAGGAAAGGGTGACATAAAAAGGTGCAAAGTGGTGAGACACCCCATTGAAATAGCTGTCTGGATCTTTTCTCTGATCTCCAAAACTTAGGGACTTTCCTGTCTTTGTCCTTAGGCCTTATGGGACTGTGCTGTAAGGGCGAGTTTCCAGTGATGTACATGATAAACGGAGGGAATTCCATACCGAAGTTCTCTTTCCTCTCATTCCTTGCACTGAATTTTTTGGGGTGAAGTCTAACTGCGTGCTACATTTTCTCTTTTTTTTTGTTCCATTGTTTCAAATGCCTCCTGCACTCCTTCAGGGAAGACCTCTAGAGATCTTCACAGGACAGACAGTGACCTCTCATCCTTCTCTTACAGATTCGCTATATTTCACAGACGCAGGGCTTACCAGCAGAGTATTTGTTAAGTGCAGGGACAAAGACTACGAGGTTTTTCAACAGGGATACAGACTCACCATATCCTTTGTGGAGACTGAAGGTAGGAAGACATTTCCTTATTTCTTTTACCTTGCAGTTGCTTGGAAGTGAGGAGACATTCAGGTCTCCTCAGAGCCTAGGTCTCTGCTTTTTGCGGTGCGGTGCAGACATTGGGGTGGGTATGGCCCAAGGTAAAACTGCCATCCCCAAAGTCTGCAGCCCATAACACACCTGCTCAGCATTGCTTTATGGGAAATTTAAGTCTAGAATTGACCTGGAAATCTTCCTCTAAGTAGTCTGTGGATTGGTGTGTAGTTTAAATGAAACATGCCCTTGGCAGACTTTGCTCTAATATCTAATGCATTGGGTGGAAAAAAAAGGCAGGCATTTTAATTCTGACAGTCAAAACCACTAGTAATGTAGGTGAGCCCTGAGTCTCGTGTGCCAGCATGTTTGACTGCATGCTCCCCAGTGGGCTTCTGGCTGTAAGGATAGGATGCTGAACTAGGATGGGTGTAAGACACCCACCATAGTTGGGAGGATCCTCAGAAGTGAAAGGGAATAGATAAATCACCTTGTGACACAAAAGATGTCACATAACCATAGCGGAAATCACATCGACGTTGTCTGGTCAGGCAAGAGAGGCACGGTGGTCTCTGATGAGGCACACAAGGGCACATAAGCACAGCTGACTGCAGGGCAGTGTTGGTCAATGCCTCTGTCCTTTTTTGAGCAGACGCCAGATGATCATGAGGCAGAGACGGGGATTAAGTCGAAGGAAGCAAGAAAGTATATTTTCAACTGTTTGGATGATATGGCACAGGTAAGAACATTGGTGAGTAACTAGGAAGACTGTTTACATGCCTTCTGGCAGCACTAAAAAAAGGGAATTACATGAGTTCTCTGCATATCCTGAACTTTTGCCAGCTCCTGAAAAATACCAGGATTATGCCTACCAAATTAGCTGTTATATCCAGCTTTGTAGGGGTGACTGCAGCCATAGTAAAGCAGCCTTGGAAAATGACTAAGTCAAATCTCTGAGTGTTGAAATCCTGTTTTCTCTTGTCTATGCAGTACTCCTCTATGTGACCACTGGCAAGTCCCTTAGTTCTCTGTGCTTTAATATTTCTGTTTGATAAATGGTGACACTGGAAGTACTCACCATGGCTGTAGAAGAGTGCTCTATGTAAAATGTGGCTGTCTGGGGGAATGGGGAGTACTAATTCATTTGTCAATTCCATATAGTCGTGAAAGCTAATCTCAGCATAACCACTCCTGCGACAGGGGTTTGTGCTAACAAACAAATCATTGTGCAAAACTGGTGCAACACTGGAGTTTGTACTCGGAAAGTCTAGACATGGTAGCATTGATAAGCAAAGATGCAGAAATGGAGGACTGGAATCAGGGGAGACTTTATAAATGCATGAAATAACACGTGTGTTTTTTTTCCTGGCACCTGATATATGAATGGGATGTTTCTCATAAACCTACTGAGAATTTTTATGTATTTTATATTTCTTTTGCTCACGGGACACATAGATAAGTATCTGATAGCACAGTACTTTGTATGATAAATACACTGATTATGAGAGCTTGCCTGCTACCACATGGAAGCTGTTCATCATCAGTGGAGGGTGACTAAGTGTTTCATTAGCCATTGACCCAAGCGAGCTGAACATTTAACAGTCTGTCTAGAGATCTGACATGCACAAGCCAGATGACCAGCCAGAGTGTGCCGTGTGACTTCAGCAACTACCCCTTTAGACAGGGAGGCTTGCAGGGCATGTGCTCCAGCGAGGAGTAAACACAGTTTGCTGGAGACCTGACCATCTGCTCTTTCCTTTGCCGCTCACTCTTGTCGTTTCTCCTTTAGGTAAACATGACAACGGATTTGGAAGGAAGTGATATGTTGGTGGAAAAGGCAGACCGGCGGGAGTTTATAGATCTGTTAAAGAAGATGTTGACGATAGATGCAGATAAGAGGATAACACCCATTGAAACTCTGAGCCACCCTTTTGTCACCATGACGCACTTGCTCGATTTCCCTCACAGCACACAGTACGTGGTTTTTGTTTCCCTTGGGTTTTGAACTGGAGGGTGAAGGGAAGAGCTGGCTGTGGTGGAGACCAAATGTATCTGAAGGGCATTGTTAAGATGTTTAAATCCTAAGTTTTAATCTTTTCCTGGTTAAAAAAAAGGGGATTACCAAGTCAAGGTTGTTAGAATTGTGTTGTGGGTGCTTGGCATTTAAAACGCTGCAGTGTGTGCTACATTAATTATGTAAATATTCAATAATTACGTATTTTTCCATTAAAATGCAGAAGAAATTATGCAATTAGTGCTGAAATTATCAGTCTAACTCAAAATAATATAGTCATGATTGTTACTGAAGTAATCAACCTTGTCTGCAGTGGGGAACCAACCCTTACTCCCAGAACCTTCCCATCTTGCAGGGGTCAGTTTGGGGCTCTTTGCTTTTTAAGGGAAAAGCTGTTCTGCAGCAGCTCTGTTTCAAAAGCATAGGCAACAGGATGAGGAGTTTAATTTTCAGCTGTTTGTTGTCTGCCTGTGTCACCTTAAATACCATGCTGTGACCTCATCTGACACACGTGTGGAATGGAGATGGGCTCCGTGGCTTGCTGGAGATGTGAAGAAGTGTCATGCCTTCGAGCCTGACTGCCCCTTCTCCTAAAGCTGCATTACAGAGCAGAGCAGCCTGAAGTGCAGGAAACCTGCACCCAGCCCACTGCCATTGTCCCCTGGGCAGTTCACATAGGGCCAGGCTTCTCAGGTATAAGTGAAAAAGGTAGATACATAGTGGGAGTTTCCCAAAGCCTTTAGGACACCTAGCTTTGAATATCCTGCTCTACAGCACTTGCAGTTCAAGGTGCTTTTGCATGCTGTCCCTTCCACTTGACAGGAGAACAGTTGCCAGCACAGTGTTGTACTTCATTGGGTGCCATTTGCGTGAGTGTTTAAAGGCTGTCAGGAGCTCAGGTACAAAATTAAAGGGAATTCCTTCAAAAGCTCTAGAGTGTATGTGTGTGAGTGCTGCAGAGCAACAGGTAACTGTGTCAGCTCTCCTGCTTGTATGTGTGGCTGCGGTATTTCAAGTTCATTTAAGGTAGCTTTCCCTCTTTGAAGGAGCTGTAGCTGCCTTTTTGTTACATTTATCACAAGATAAGAGCAGCTGCTTACCAGAAGGTAGTGGGTGCACGATCTGTGTAGACCCAGACGTACCACGCACAGCCATTTTGGAGCACTGTTATCTATAAATAGATAGTAAATGAAAAATGTAACGAAAACAAGATGGGAGATTGTTGTGCTAAACAGGGAGAAAGTAAGTTTCATATAAAAACCATTCATAAATAAAAAATGACAGTATTTTCTAACAGCATGAGCATCATAGACAAAAGTCTCTTAATTTGCAACAATCCTTCTTACTGTGCAACAACTGATTGTGTAAGATAGGAGAGATTTGTGACCTAATACATTGCCATCAGAAATCTTTCCACTAACGCAACAGACCATAACCACATCTTCATTTTTGAAGTGCTCACTTGTGGCTGCTCAGGCGAAGCCCCAGAAAGGTTGAAAATATCACTGGGGCCAATAGCAGTGAGGATTTTACCCAAGTAAAGAATTCAGCATCAGGTTTCTGAATACTAAATGCTGTGCCAGCCGGGTGCGTAACCCCACGCAGCCCCTCCACGTAGGAAGCGGTGATTGGAAAAGAGAGCAATAAGCTGTAACCACCATGCCAAGTTGATGGAAATTTTGCCTGTGATTGCCTGTGGTTTGGAGAATAGAAACTTCAAAGCCTTGAGAGATGCAGGGAGTTGTAATCTGTCTTGAAAGTAAATCGGGCAGCAGAGAAAGTGAGAGTATGTGGAAGCTGTAGCTTCTGGAAGGAATCTGCTGTGGCACGCTTTGGAGAGGCTGCAAGTTTGAGCAGCACGAGATGGGCTGTTCTGCTTACTTGCAAGCAGACACCAAAGTGACTTTAGGTCCCCATTTCACATAATTAGCTGCCTGGCTCTTAAATTGCTGAGTACTCCTCGGACTTTTTCTGTTTTGCTTTGTCCCTGCCTTTTTTTATCCCCCCCCTTTTTTAAAGTAAGAACAGAGAATATGATGTTGCATTAGTAGAGCTTACACCTTGTTACATAAAACTGTTTAGTAACACACACAGTTCACCATGTAGAGAATATACGCTCTTTTCATTGCTTTCTGCTTTCGGAATAGGGAATTATGTTCATACTTGACTGGAAAAATGCAATTCAATAGTCTTCTGTATTTATTTGATAAGTGTTTGATTTTGCTGAATGTTCTACAACTAGCAGGTATAGTTCTGTAAGTGAATGCTCATAATGTGCAGCTGTGCACAGTGTCCTGAGCCTGTCTTGTCTGCAGGTGTTTATGGCCCAGATCCAGTTATCAAGATATTACTCACAGAAAAAAAGAGGTGACCATTTGAATAAGAGAAAAGATAGGGATGAAAAGATTGAGGTCCTCTTCCTGACCAGCCCTAGGGATCATATGAGGTTGTCCTTTTGAAGGGACATTTCATTTCTTAAAAATTAGGTGAGGATATGTTTACCTCCTCTAACAGTTTAGATCATTACAAAACAATCAGCATACAGCTGATTTTTTACAGCTACAGCTGATTTTCACTGCTTGGAATTGCTATTTTTCTGTGTTGAGATAATGGAAATAAAATAAGTGCCTTTATACTTTTTGGGGTTGAGTTTCAGACTCTGAGATTGCATTTGTAAAATCAATTATTATGGAGGAATTGTGGCAAAAACTGTATTGGTTTTTAGACCTCAAAAAATGAGATTTTATTAAAAATACAGTTTTGCACAGGTTTGCTGTGTTGTTATTTCTTAACCTCTGTATGCTTCGATATCCTAATTATAAAAATGAAATACCGACAGTTTCATGTAGTAGATGCCTGGTGAGCTCTAAAAATGTAGAGAGCATTTCATCTCCTTTGCAGGAGGCACAAAATATGATACTTCTCAAAATTTCCATTGCTATATCAATAACATTTAAGGGAAAGTCAGCGTAGAGGAAGAAGCTGTAATCTTTCCCCCAGAGATCCAATTCTCAGTGTGAGATAACTTCAGAACCGGATTGCCTCGGGGCATTGATGAATCTGATTTGGCATAACCTTTTTCAATATGAATTGTCCCATTGACTGCAAGAGGAGGTCTCATGTGCTTCAAGATAAGCATCGGTACAAGCATTTAGCCAGACAGGGGCAATGTTTTAACACTAGGCTGGACTCAGCTCTAAGTGAACTACTTCTTGAAAGGAACAAGGGAGATTTTTTAGTGGTCTCGGCGATCAAGAATAGTAGAATTCTTCCTTGCAAAGGACGTGTAAAACTACCTTTAGGCTTGCACAGAGGCAAAAGCGTGAGTTGTCTTTTCCTCTCAGGCTCAATCATCAGAAAAAAACCAGTATCTATCTTTCTTTCTTGCTCTCAGTCTCTTTCAGTCTTTAAACATAGCCACTTTGTATTTCTTGCCTCGTCACCTAAAGAGCAAGCAGTTTGCTTGCTGCTTGTGATTTGTATTGCAGTGCTGAGACCCATGGGAGCACCCAGGAGTCCCAAAGCAGCCGCTCTCGTCTTGGCCTTTTCAGTACAGAGCTAAACTGACTCTCACTGCTTAAGAGAGACCTGTATAAAACAGCAAAGGGCTTTAAGAGCCTAGAAAGTGCTAGGCCTGCCGTGGAGACCTAATGCAGGGCCACTGTGATAGACTGTTACCTGTGTTAGTCGGTTGGTTGATTTTCTGTCTCTTCCTTGCCCCCCTTTCCTTACACAGTGTCAAGTCCTGCTTCCAGAACATGGAGATTTGCAAGCGGCGGGTGAATATGTATGACACAGTGAACCAGAGCAAGACGCCATTCATCACCCATGTAGCCCCAAGTACATCGACCAACTTGACCATGACTTTTAACAACCAGCTGAACACAGTCCACAACCAGGTAAGGGCATTGATCAGAGGCAGACAGTGCTTGAAACCTTTATGTCAGCAGGGTCTAGAAGATGAAAAGCGAAGTAGCAACCCATTTAACATGCCTTCCAAGAGATGGTGCCTTTTTACTCTCCTTCCTCTGCTCCTTTCGTCATTCTCTATTCTTCAGGCAAGCAGTAATCTTGTGGCATTTTATGTGACGGTGAAATGTTGCCCATGTTGTTTATGTTGTTGTTGGGGTGATAAATCCTGCTTACTTGGAAGTTGCTATGGGGAAAAGCTCATTAGTCCCTTAATGCAGCAAGTAGGACTTCACTCCCTAGGTCAGGCAGAAGTATTTGTGATCTTACAGCACTTCTTCAAATTTGCATTGAAGTAAAAAGAATTTAAACCCGTCTGTAACAGACACAGCACTTTAACTGATCAACATGAAAGAAGAGTTTATTGATAATGTTTATTCTTATCTCGCACTGGTTTTACTCCAGGTGCCACAGTTGATGTGGGGACTGTGTGCACGTACCCCCACTGTGAACACACTGCACTCTACTTCAGTGGGCTCTGGCTTTATAATCGTGCTTTGTATTAGTTTTACTTGCCCCAGTGTTGGGGGGGTGCTGTGTTGACAAATTTTTTGTGACTAGCAGATGAAGTTATTTACTGCGGTACTGTATTACAGCAGTGAAGGGAAACTCTCCAGGGAGAGCACTGTAGGAGACTGAAGCTCAAGAAATAGCTACTGTCTTTTAAGCCTCTTGGGAACAGGCTGCTCAAGATTCAGTCTAGAGATTGCAGGTGGCATTGCGGAAATGGTGTTCAGAAAGCCAGGGAGCTAAAGGAATCTGTATAGACCTACAGGGTGTTCCTGCGTCAGTCAGAAAACAGACTTCATGACTCAAGTCCTGATACATGTGATCACAGAAGGTCTTTTGAAACAATTCAAGCAGATTCAGACAGAGATAGGTCATGACTTGGTGTGATAGGGTATTAGTTGCAAACACCAGTTCCCTTTCTTGTCTCTTTCTGAGTTGCTGACTAAAGAAATGTACACTACAGGCTCCCCTAGGCCCCAGCTGCAGGGCAGAGACACCATTTGTACCACAGTTGCTAGTAGGAAATGCAGACTTGCTTTCATTTCCTCACAGCTCACTTGACATTACGATCAGTTGTTGGCTGGGGAGATCGATGGTAATTTCTGAATTCTCACAAGGGGTGTGTGTTGTGAGCAGAACCAGTATCTCCGGTGTTCCTAGAAAAAGTGGTAGAAATATTTCCAGGAAGGGTTTTTTAGTTTGAACAAGCTCTAAGCCTTTCACAATTCTCTTCAACATACCATTCATCTTAGCTTTCTTTTGTTTCCTGTCTCTGCAAAATGTCTGGGGATTGCCTCCTTCCAGTTACAGCTTCTGAGATTAGGAGTGTGGGAGCTGTTGTGGTTGCTGCTCAGTGTGTTGCACAGGAGAGCAGATTGCACTTCGCTGCCTCTGCATAGAGAGGGGATGAGGAGGAGGAAGAAATGTTTTGTAGTCACATCCTTCATGTCTGTGGCTGTGGCAGTGCAGCACGGGTCCAGTGGCAACCAGTGCAGTGCAAAATGTCTCCTCCAGCCTTGATCAAAGCCTCCTCCTGGGTTCATATATTTACCATGAGAAAGCGTTGTCTGACCTGTCATTTGCCATGAGAAAGTAGTGTCTGACCTATGTCCAGCAACGCTTCTGGTATGTTTGGGCAGAGGGGAAGGATGGGCTCTGGTCTGGTAGAGTTTGGCTGCCTAGGCATGAATGCTAAGGACGTAGTTTTAGAGCAGTGACAGTTTAGTTGTCTGCAACTGTTAGACTCAGTCCAAATGAAAAAAGTCTTCAGATTTCTAGATGTTTTGCAGAACACTGGGATGATTTTTGTGGCTTTGCAACATCCCCTGCTGGAGTTTCTGCTCTAAGAGATTTTAAAGACAAGCCAAGTTTGGACTTTGCAAGTATTAGTATTACCACCTGTTATGCCTTCTGATTACTTCA
The DNA here is from genome assembly GCF_003984885.1 of Neopelma chrysocephalum. Lineage (NCBI taxonomy): Eukaryota > Metazoa > Chordata > Aves > Passeriformes > Pipridae > Neopelma > Neopelma chrysocephalum. The sequence continues at coordinate 23,923,573 of NW_020897714.1, forward strand.
AATTCCAAACATAATTCAAGGGACATGTGCCATCTTAGATGCAAGGTATCTAAGAGAAAGGCTGGAATGAATCTCCCCTCTCAGGATGAGACTTCACAAGGCATGGAGGAGCTGAGTTTATTTTACCTCAGAAATATGAACAGCTCCTAGACCTATGTACATGATGAGTGAACAACATGATTTGTGGATAGTAACATTTTCTGACCCCATCTTCATCATACTGCAAATCAGAGGCAGTTGGGTGAGAAATGGGGCTACATTTCTGCTTTAGAGAACGTGCTGTGTCTCAGCAGTTCACAGCAGCACTGCATGGCCGGAGGCCCTGTGGTGTGGTACAGCTGTGGTTACTCAGGCAAATTGTGCTCCTTTCCCCAGCGCTGCCCTTATCTCTGTGCTCCTCAGTGTCCTGTTCTACCCCTTGTTTGGTTTTGGTTTGCTGTTTTGTTTGTTTTGGTTTGTTTGTTTGTTTTTTTCACTTTATCTTACACTATTTTACTTTTTTATTTTGTTTTTGGATTTTGCTTCTTCCAACGTACCCATCTCCCTCATTTTTTTGTTTGTTTTTTGTTTAATTCCCGTCATTCCTTTAGACCACCAACCTGGCTCCCACCTCCTCCAGTGCCACTATTTCCTTAGCCAACCCCGAGGTCTCCATACTAAATTACCAATCTGCACTCTACCAGCCCTCAGCGGCGTCCATGGCTGCGGTGGCCCAGCGGAGCATGCCTCTGCAGACAGGAACAGCGCAGATCTGTGCCCGCCCCGACCCCTTACAGCAAGCTCTCATCGTCTGCCCACCAGGCTTCCAAGGTAAGGAACAGCCTCACCGGACCTTGGCCAGTTGCTGCTCCCTCCCCACTGCTGTTTCGTCCAGCTCCTGTTGGAAATGAGCTCCCCTAGTGCAGGTCATGTGGCAGGAAGAAGGCTGGCCTAGTAAATCGGAGCAGTGAGGTTGTTGCAGGTGGAAATGTTTGCAGTGGTGGAGGATCTTGCAGGGACCTCTGACAGCATGAGTTGGAGGTAGCTGGTCTAAAACAACAGGGCAGATACTGAGAAGGGGCTGAGGGAGAATATGTAATATTTGTCCTCTTTTGCCCTGAACAGAGTTTGAGGCTCTTCTGCTGTACTTTGGAAAACTTGAAAGCTTTCCCCCACAGTAACATGAATCAGCATGTGCGTAATGGGCCCATCACTTCTCAGCGATTCTGTTGCTAAAAGGGGAACTCAGGAGGGTAATGCAGCAGGGAGCATGGTGGGGGTGGAGATAAGTGTTTGCCCCCATAACACACTCATGACCATTTATGCATAAAATTCCCTCAGCTCCAGCCCCACTGCAAACAGTTCTGCTTGTGTATATAGTAGTAGGTACCATTGTTAGACAACTTGGGTTATGATCAGAATTAGCCACTTGTCCTTCTCTTAACTTTACATGCTGTAGCAATTTGGAAAACTAGATGGGTGTCTGTAGGAAGTGGGCTAAATAGACCTCGGTTCAGCTGGTGCAACTTCTACTCTTCAGTTCTACAAGCCTGTCTGTGCAGCAGTCTCTAGGCACTTGTTAAATGTTCTGCAAGATTATCAAAGCTCTTTTGAACTAGAGAAGTTTAGCTAGGCCTCTTCTACGTAGTTAAAATGCATCTCAAGGGTTTGACTTCAGAAATGTATTGCTAGACTACATAAGCTAACATCTTCAGCTTGCTGTCCCGAGAAAGCTCTAAAGCAGAGGAGGCAGCACAAGCTGTGCTGAGGTGGTGGAGAGGGAAGCTTCCTGCTGCTCAGTTAGGCTTATGTGTGGCTTAATCATTGATTGGAGTTTGGGGTGTGCTAGAGCCTTTTAAATATGAGTCCCAAGAAGCTGTTCAAGAGAAAAGGGAGTACAGAGTTCTGGATTCCCATCTCACTGTCCCACTTTGGTCTAAAGATAGCGTTGTCATGTAGCAATAGGTTTGGGCTGGCAAAGACCATTTTCTGTTGCCAAACTGGAGAATATGGTGAAGAGAAGCCATTCACTCTGCTTTTTTCTTTTTCTCCCCGTACACACTGTATTGTGATATTTCCTGTGCATTTGAGGTACACTAAAAATACGAACTCAGTTATTCCCTTAATACCTTTGAAAATGTCTTTTCTGCACCCTCATACATGTATCATGTTTGTGAACATTTGTTGGACGTCTCTGGGCTAGGGTAGAACATGTGGCACTTGATAGCCCAATTTTTCAGAGGGACTGAATATTGCAATTTAAGTGGACATCAGCGAGTGCCTTTAGGCACCTCTGAAAACCAGAGCCCTGTTCCTAGCAGTGCTGCTGATGACTAATGCTGTACCTTCTGTGCTGGTGGAACAGGGTTACAAGCCTCCCCTTCAAAGCATGCTGGGTATTCGGTTCGGATGGAGAACGCAGTTCCCATTGTCACTCAGGCTCCTGGGGCCCAGCCTCTTCAGATCCAGCCAGGACTCCTCGCACAGGTAAGGAATTCTGAAGACACTGAGCTCAGCAGGTATTTACTGTGTTGTTTAGCTCTTGAAGGCTGAGGAGAGTAGCTTTATCTAAGGGCCTTCTGTGGTGCAGTTTGGAGACTTGGGCAGCTATATAAGGGTCTGCAGCTTTCTCTGAAATGTCCAAATCTCCCCCAGCTCAAAGGCTATGTCAGAGTTGCAAAAGCCTCCAGAAAGACCTTCTTTCCTTTTGGTTTTCCACTGGAATCAGTGGGAAAGCCTCGGGGAAATCTGTATCCGGCCTCTGCTGAGGAGGAACCGATAATAACCTTCCTGCAGCCTCCTGAACTTGCAATCTCAGTGGTAGTTTGTAGTCAGGAGTCACAGTGGTGAATTGTGTGTTGCCAATAAATGTCTTCCATGCTTTAAGATTCCACCATTCTGTTTTATGAGCTGCACCTCTGCTCTTCAGGTATGAGTGAGATGGAAGGAGCAGAGGCAAAGGCCCCACAGGCAAGGAGCTCTCCTTGTCAGCAGCACAGTTGTCGAATTGTGCTCACAGGAAAAGCATGGTTCCTTCCAGAAGAAAACCAATCAGAAATGGGTACCATTGATCATATGCACATCCTCAAGGGGAACCCCAGCTTCTCAAACCAGAGGAGCAGTTCATTCCACCTTGTGCTGGCTTCAGTGAATCTGCCCCTACTGTTTTTGAGCTGGTGCCATGGTACCTTTGCTGATAACAGGCAGGAAAAAAAAACGCCTAGTATACTTAATACTAAGTCGTGCAGCCTGGAAAAGGTGATCTGTTAATTAAAAATGCATGCCTCTGACTCAGTCTTGGTTGATCTGCAGTCAGGTACCCACTGAGGTACCTGACTTGAGGGTTTATGCCTGTGCCCTGCGCTGCTGTGGTAAGGCTGTTGGTGGTGTTGCCTTCCTTTGCCAGATGCCAGTTGTGCTTATCTGGTGGATCAAAATGCAACTTGCAGTCTGTGTGATTTCCACCTGCCCTGCCCCTTCCCAATAGCAGAGCCTTTGTTAGAGGACTGTCTGAAACATCAAACCTATCTCTGTTGCAGCTTGTTGTAACAACAGACGTGGGCCACCACTCATGTTTGGTAGGAAAGGAGAGCCTACAAGGCAGTCAAAACAAAAGCCACGGCAAAGCAAGAGCAGTCTGTGCAGGCTCAGAGCCTGGCACCTATTGCTTGTGCAAGGAGTCAGCCAAGGCAGTGGGTGAAGGAGGTCACAGGGCTTTACATGCCCCCACCATTCTGCCAGGCCTCCTGTGGTGTGCTTTCTGTGGGGCTTGAAGGAGTGATCTGAAGCATCCCAAAGTCAGCAGGAGCCTGAAAGATCCCAGGACCTCCCACTCCTTCTTTCTTCTCAAGGTGGCCTTGTTGGACTTCATACAAACGAGGAATGTTTGGTAGTAAATATCCTCCTGAACACCCTCCCTCTCACAGGTTACCAGTTTTGGTGCTGCCCTTGCCACATAAATGCCGATTTCTTTGGCTGCCCCTTTCATACTTTCTACTGACATTTTATTTATTGTCACTTCCAAAAGGGAATTCAAGCTGTTTCTGAGAAACTCTCCTCACTTGCATAGATTTTTAATTTTTGATTTAATAAAAGAGAGGCGGTCTGCCTGTTGATGTATCTGTTTGCCTGGCGCGATGAGAAATGCTAGCTGTCACTCTGGTGGCAGGACACTCTGATTGATGCCGGTGGCATCTGGTGTCCGTGGGCCTCACTCAGTTTGGGCTGAGCAGCTGGTCTGATAAACAAATCTGTACCCAATTCCAGTTTCCTGAATGGAAAAACACAGCTTCTTTGTGATGCATTGTAGTCACATCTGATCTCTGAGCGGCTGCGTGTCTCTCTCCCAGCAGAGAGCTATTCCCCTCATGCACAGCTGCTTATCTAATGCTCTTCAGACTGGACCACGGGATTGCTCCAACTATTAGAGGGCCTGTCCGCAGCAGAGAGTGTAGCACCTCCAGAGCCCACTTCTGTCTTTCCACCTGCCTTATTTGTCCCACCGATGGGGCACAGTGCTGCTCCTTGTGCTCCCAGCACACAGCACAGGTCACTGTGCTTGACCTCATCAGGATGCCTGTGGCTGGTAAGGCCTTACTGCATCCCAGCACAGCTGGCGTCCAGTTCCCCCCATGCATTTTGTACAAGACGAACCGCACCAGAGGAAGGAGTTCCAGAGGCCGGAGGGACCCCCCGCTGAGGCACTGACAGATTTTTGAGCATCATCTCTGGCAGCTGTGTGTCTGCAGTCTGTGGGATGGAGCTAGGCAGTGCAAGGCAGAGCAAGCAGCCTGCAAGATGTGGGGTCAGTGGCTAAAGTAACTTGTTTGTGACTTGTCTGGGTCTATTTTCATCCTCTCAAGCAAATGTGGTCCACATATCACATGCACAGGGACTGGTGAAAGGAGACTGATCCTGTCTTTTCTAGTAGCTCTCTGTGGCTTTTGATCTCAAAAGAGACAAAACTGTACAGTTTTCTGGCAGGCATCCATGACGTGACCTAGAACTGTCCCCTGTCCCTGAATTCTTGATTTTTCCCTCCTCTTAACTCCTTCCCAACACCACTTCCCACGGAGGTCCTGCCACCAGCTTTCAGAACAAACACAGTTATTCCATTAGTCGCTCCTGCTCTATATCCGGAGCACGAGCTCCGTCGCACCAGGGGATCCCCCAGCTCCAGAGCGCAGGGGCCAGTGCGGTGCTCCACCACGGCTGCAAGATTTCATAGTGATGCAATAACTGGGAACAGGCTGTGGCTGCCGGCGCACTGTGCTGGTGGATCAGCCTAGACAAGTCTTATCTGCAGATTAAATGATTCAGTGGTCCTTACCTAATAAGTGAGGAATTTGTGCCTAGACCCTGACACTGCATCTAAATTTATGCACTGCAGTCAGGCAAGGAGCTTAGTTTTGTTTCGTTCTCTTCCTGAAAAGGGAGGAAGCAGTTTTCTCTGCAAGTAAATCCAGGTAGTCCCCTGGGACTGACTGCAAGAGTAGTTTAGTCTTCTCTTTTAAAGCAAAGCTGGGGAAAAAAGAGAAAAGAATAAAAAGGCTTTTTTCCTCCCTGATCTTTTAGTGTCTTTGCCTCTTTCTCTTACCTGCTCCAAGCGGCAGCAGCCTGTGGTTGTGGCTCCTTAGATGAAAGGGTCTCAGGAGCCTTGTGACTGTCCATCCTTTGCAGATGTTGTGAGAGGCCTCACTGTAGCAGCCTTTTCATCTAACTCAGCAACATGGAAAGTTACAAGGCAGTCAAACTTTGGAGCAGAATGGGAAAAGGTGTTTTTTTGGGGAGTGGTTTTTTGGTTTTTTTTCCACTGGAGGATAGGAGGGGATCATGAGGACAGTTAACTGGATTCTTGTGAGGATGGAGAAGGGGACAAATGTATGCTTGGAACAAGCCTCCCCTCAAATTTAGCCTCCTTGGAGCTGTGAGATAACACAACACAGGTCCGGTATAACAGTGCAGGTTGAGACTAAAGTGGGCCATAGCTGGTACCCCTGCATTCCTCAGCTCAGGCAGTGATAAGCTGCCAGAGCTGCCTTTGGGCAGCACATAGCAAATAAAGTTTCCCAAGTCAAAAAACCAATCATTTGACTCTGTGGAGTCACTCGAGCAGGACAACCTGAGTCATGCCTGTGGTGGCGCAGCTGGAGGGATATTGCATACCAGAACGATGGCTCAACTCACAGGGCAGGAATTTACACCCTGTAAGGGGGGCACCCACTCAGAAAAAGCGGGAAAGCACATGGAGAGGACAGGCATGCAATACATAGCTGTGCGCGGCTTCACTCTGCTTTGCCCAGAGAGGCTCCTGGTGAGCTGCAAGCAGACAACTGGGCTTCTTGGCTGTGTAGCAAGATGTTCCTTCTGAGGAGCACCCAGTGGCTTATAGGTGTTCACTTTCCATATCCCCAAATTCACCTTTTTCCCCTCCTCACTAAATTCCAGTTCTTTTTCCTGGTCCTTGAAAAGTTCGTTTTCCTTTTTAGCTCCTTTTAAGTTCCTGAAGTCATTTAGGTCCTTGTTGGGATGAGAAAGAAAACTGGCTGTAGGAGGGGGAAATTGACAATGGAACCATAGGGCCCAGCTGATCTGGAAAGTCAAAATTAAAAGGTGCTAAAGTGTTTGATGTTTGGGTTGAAATGCCAACTAGTTTTGATCCCTCCTATTCCTAGTTTAGCCTAAAATACAGCTGCTGCTTTGTACGGCAGGGAATTTTTCCCCCTTCCTTTCGATTCTCTATATTGATGGCTTTTACTGCTTTTACTGTGCTTTCCTAACAATATTTGAAAGGGGGTAAGAGCTATGTAGTATGACTATGATAATTATTGGGGGCCCCAGGTGAGCGTGGACCACCACTCACGCGTGGTGCATGATGCCTTTTGTTTTCCCTCTGTCTGACAGCAAGCGTGGCCCAGTGGCACTCAGCAGATCCTGCTCCCTCCTGCCTGGCAGCAGCTGACCGGGGTGGCCACCCACACATCTGTCCAGCATGCGACCGTCATCCCAGAGTCCATGGCAGGCACCCAACCACTGGCAGACTGGAGGTAAACTGGAGGTGCTTGGAGGCTCCCTGAAGTACCCACCAGTGCTAGAAGAGGCCTGAGAAGAGTGGGGGCAGGAGGGATGGGGTCTCACAAGGGCTGTGAGGGAGAAGGGCTGCAACCTGTCGCCCCCTTGTCTGAAAGCTATGGGCAACTTCTCCATTCCATGTCCTTGAGGTGGAGTGCTGTGCCCACAACGCTCTCTTCAGTCTGCTCCCTGGGGAAAACCCTCCATCCTGGGTGGACTAGGAGCCCAGTGGGCCCTGGAGGGGAGGGTACCTTGGTGAAGGGCGGTGGGAGCCTGTGGAAGAGCCTGCCGAGGAACAGCTGGTTGCGTGTTAAACGTGTGCCTGTCTCCCCACCACGCAGGAACACGCACGCTCATGGCAGCCACTACAACCCCATCATGCAGCAGCCCACGCTGCTGGCCAGCCACGTGACTCTGCCCGCCGCCCAGCCCGTCAACGTGGGCGTCGCCCACGTCATGCGCCAGCCGCCCACCGCCACCTCTGCCAGGAAGAGCAAACAGCACCAGTCGGCGCCCCGGTGAGTGTGCGCCCACCCCGGCGCTGGCCGTGCTGGTGGGGTGGGGGTCCCATCCTTCTGAGTGCAGCCCCATGATGCAGCTGTGCTGGCCAGCGTGGTGTGGTGTTCACTGACTTCCGCAGGGCAAAATAAAGTTTATTCCACAGCCTGCAAGGGATTAGGTTATGCATTTTGTGACTGGAGTCTTTGCTGCTTCAGCTCTTTGGCACCCAGGTCAGGAGAGTGGCAGGTAAGAGGTGATCCGGTGCGTTTTACACCCAGTGAGCATCATTTTGCATGGGAGTCAGTGGCTACAGGAGATGCAGGATGGGAGACTCGATGCAGGATGGGCCCTGTTCATACACTTGTTATGCTGCTGTGGTTACCTGAGGCCTTGTTATTAAAAATGTAACTGAATTCTCAGGTCAGTGTGCCGCAGTGCCCAGTTGCCACACCATTTCTTCCCTCATCATCTGGAAGAAGCACTCCTGTTTTGCACTTCCATGGGGTGATGCACGTCAGGGGACCGCATCTTCAGGAACATGTGCCTGATGTGTGCACACAAGATCTGCCCTTTCAAAAACAATGGAGTGATGACCTGTCTTCTGAGCTTTAATGCCACGTGGAGTGGAGGACTGGGGTGGCTTTAGGCCACCTCAAGCTCTCTAGCTCCTAACATAGGTGGTTAGTCCCTATCTTCAGCAGTACACACCAGCAACAGATCTCCATGCTGGCCTTGATATAATCATGGCAGCATAAAACGGAGCATTTTATAAGGATATCTCACACGGGAAGTCCTTAGAATCTATCAGCTCTCAGTCTACCATTTGGCTCTGCAAGGAGGAGACTGGGGTTTCTTGCACAACTCAGATGGTAGGATGGTTGCAGCGCCTGTCACAGCACTGTAAGCTTGTCTAGAGGACAAGGATGTTTAAGATGCATATGTACCTGTTCTGGGGAAGGTCCTCTGGGCTGTGCAACCATGACGCTTCTTTAAAAAGAAAAAACAACAAAAAGGCAGAACAGTGCAGGGGAGAGAACCAAAATGGGTCACCACTTGTGCAGAGGCAAAAACAGAGGAGCTTGTGGTTTTCCTGGGTGACTGCACTGGGGCCAGAGGAGCTCTGAGTTTGCAACCAGTTTGACTCTAGTTAAGAGGCCACTATTTAAATCCTTCCCATGTATCTGCTCTCTAATGTTGAATTTACTTTGGGTGGGCTCCAGCTGTCTTAGTCAATCGGTAACACAGAGGAGAGGCAGCTACATCCCCAGCAAGCCAGCAAAAGAGAGCACCTGCTGCAACCAGTGTGCCTGTGCAGGGCCCCCCTTCTCCCTTCACTCTCCAGGGGCAGGATGGCAGTGTCCAGAAGGAATTGGGCACCCTCAGAGCAAAGGATTTCTACGGCTTCATTAATTGTGACTCTTTTGTAGCCAAATGAGGAACGTGCTCCTTTGGAGAGGAGGGTACTCCACGCTGCTCATTGGTATTCAAAAAGCACTTTGAATGCTACTGTGCAGCCATTTGTTATGCAAAAGACCCTGTATAAGTTGGTATAGTGTGATATACTGCCAGGGTGACTTCCTTTTGATGGATGCCACCTATTCCTTTTGTTAGCTTTTGGGCCAGGCTGAACATGCAGCCCAGGCCCCACAGTGGAACAAAACCAGAACTTTGGGTTTTTTTTCCTTTTTGAATCTCCAGATGTTCTGCAGTTGTGAGAAGAAATACAAAGGAGAAAGAAAGTGTGGGAATTGAGTAAAATGGGCTTTAGTCAGTGTGCTTTGGTAAATAACCCCATCTGCAGACCCACGCTGCACTGCTGGGTGGATAGGTTCTGTGTTCAGACCCCTGATCCAAGTGAGCCTTTTCCGCTTGGTCTGGTAGGGAAGCCGACATAGGAAGACTGGGAAAAAAACAGGACTTGAGAATGCTTTTTTACTGTGTAATAAGAATATTTTTCTTTTCTTTCTGATTTACATATGCTAGATGCTGCTTCACATGGAAATTAAATGAAACTGAGTATGTGTCCTCCCTTCTGCCTGCTCTCATCTATGGGACACCGCTGTCCTAGAGGTCAAAGTATTGGGCAGGAAATGTTCATTGAAAAGATTCTTAAACAGAAATTAATTTCTGTTTAATTAAATTAAAAAACAATTTTCCTGATAAGTGATTGTTGTTTTCCACAGCAAATTCTAATTTTATCTCTAGCATTTTCTGGCCAAAAAACATCTGGTCATGATGCATCTGTGCAGGATACAGGCAAAAGAGATTATCATTTAGGTGGTTCTCTCTCCTGTGACAGCCATAGAGTGCCTGCCTTTGTTCTGTATGTCTGGGCTGCCTGACTAGCCCCTACTCTCCCAGTGCAAACTCCTGAGAGGCAGCATTTCTCATCTGGAAATTTCTAGGAAAAAAATTTGAATTTTTTGCTACAAGAAACTGATTTTCAGCCAATGATATAAATAAGTCATGCAAGGCACTCTCTTCTTTGAAGAGGTGACTGTGTCAATTTTGCAGTTTTCCTAGACTCCATAGACCAGTGCCACTGAATCGGAGACCGGGACTCACGAGCCCTTGGTGACGGGCAACTTGAGCAAACAGAGTTTTAACCAACTAACATCTTTTCCCGTTTCCAGAAACACATCCACCTATGAAGTTTCATCCTCCCAGTCCATCAGCTCGCCCCAGCGGTCGAAACGAGTGAAGGAGAACACGCCTCCCCGCTGTGCCATGGTGCACAACAGCCCTGCCTGCAGCACCTCCGTCACCTGCGGCTGGGGCGACGTGGCCACCAGCACCACGCGGGAGCGGCAGCGGCAGACGATCATCATTCCCGACACCCCCAGCCCCGCAGTGAGTGTCATCACTATCAGCAGTGACACGGATGAAGAGGAGGAGCAGAAGCATGCACCCACCAGGTGAGCAGTGGCTCTCAGCTCTTCCCTGTGTGCAGGAGAAAGAGACAGAGGCAGAGAAGCGTTGGGGCATCCCAGGAGTTGCTGTAGGGTTCCAGGAGCTATATTTGGGTGTCAGCATCCAGTTTTTCCTTTCATTTGAAAGGAAAAATACTAGCTGAGGACTCCATAAATTTAGTTGGAACTCCCTTCTGTGCCTGTACATTTGCTGTGTGACCTTGCAGAAGTGCAGTAGTCTCCCCATGCCATAATGTCTCATCTGTAAGAGGAAAGAATACTTCTCTCTATCTCACTTTTGTTGAAAGGAGACTTCAGAGAGCCTATGGTGATGAGCCTCTCTGAGACAGCTGTTTAAAACAAAGACAAAAAGAAGGGCTTGGAAGGAAGATGCCTTAAATTTGCCTTTTCTCTTTCTAACTGATCCAGGCATCTGTAAAGAGCATTAAGTGACACCTTCGATATGTGATATTTTTCTTAAAAAGGTTCTCAAGAACAGTGCTTCTGTCATAAACATTCAACAATAATAAATATATTGCAAGAGATTTGCTTAGTTCTGATTGTGTTGTCAAAACATCCTTGAACTATTGTAAAAGTGGCAGAAACTGATTGCTTTTTTGTCTGACTGCAGAGAGGCATAGATGAGGCTAGAAACACCATGGTGACTGAGTTTGCTCCTTAGGGAATTAACTCACCTGACTGAACGGTGTGGCCCAGGACCGCTGCCACTGCTGATCATCTCTTGTGGATCAGAGAGGACTTAATTTTCTAGGACTGTCCTTTCAGCACCTTTCATCACATGCAAGTGCTTTAGTTTTCCCATCTGATGCCAGTCACAAGACATTGCTCTGCTTTATAAGTTGTAGAGAAGTAGTCTTGCAAACAGCTGAATAATTTTACCATCTCTATATTGGTAACCGAGCTAGGAAATTTTTAACCTTATCTTTCCAGTATTGGTAAGAGATAATTATTTTTCTATTTATTTAAAATACACTCCATGCCAGATTTTCTTCTAATCACTGGAGATACCTATCTATGTCTCTGCATCTCTGCATTGTGGTGATAAGTGAAGCCTGCAAATGTGCACAGAACAGATGAGATGCATTTGGCCTCCAGGAACTAAAAATCTGTAAAGAGCCATATGATTCAGACATCTAGGCTGGAATTTCAAGCTGCCTCCTGACAGCCACTGCCGCTTCCCATTCCCCTTTTCCCTACCAATGAACTCCACTGGGCAGCAAGAGCTCAGTGCCTCTCAAAGTCAGGCTTGCCATGAATGCAGTGGTTATCATGGGCAGTTGATCACAGGACAGTGTAACATATTTCACTTTAAAAATAAAAATAAATAAAATTAAAAATTGCTACAGCATTCCTTGCTTTGGTAGGGGGAAGAAAGTGGGATTCCAGAGGGAGTTGAATGAAGATGAGTGTGAAACTCAGGTAGACTATAAATAATGAGCCTCTACTTCCAGGGCTCTTATGGGAAAGTAAGGGCAAGACAAAAGAGATGCTGAAAACTAAGGTTGTGAGGTGGGGCAGCATGAAGAGAGAAGGTATCTCAAGGGTCATGGGAGCTCTTTTCAAGCATGTTTACCCATGGTGCTGATCCCAGGGTTTGGGAATTATGTGCAAATACTTAAACTTACCATCTGGGTGTCTTTTTTCGGTCCAGAGAGGGGTGGAGGGAAGAGCTGGAATACTGCATCTAGTTCAACCAATGATTGTCTGTTCTGCTTCAACTTTGCTGCCATCTGACCAGTTTCTTCACTCAACACCTCTCCAGGAAGACAGGCAGAACAAAGTTCAGGAACATGTCTGGAAATTGAGTTGGGAGTTTGAGGTATTAAAATATTTGGGTCTGCCGAGGGGCTTGAAAAGTTGTCCCAAGAGCCAGACTTACATAAACAAACTGGCTTTGATGTGACTAAAGCATATTCCGGACACGTTCCTGCCTGGGATCAGATCCCTGGCTACTTTTTGTATCCATATGGCATATCTATACAGAGTGCCAGGCTGCCAGCATTCCTGGAAGGCCAAAGCATAAGAGCTAGATTTAATTTCTGAGCCATGTAGAGACATTTCGCATGGACACGAGCTGTTCTCGGGCACCTTTTGGAATTCCAGAGTGAGTTAAATTGCCTGTGCAGATGTATCCAGAGCAAATAGAGAATTAGAGGCAGAGGCACAGGTGGAAAACAGCATGTCCAGAATGAGAATTTTTGGTTAATGTCTCCAGGAGAGTGAAATGAATTCGCTCAGTGCCTTTTAACCTGGGTATATCTAATACCATAGTCTCAGCTGGAGCGAGAGTGTAGCTTCCAGTAAATACCAAGGAACTTTGTCCCTGCTGAAGTTGGAGTCTTTCTCACTGAAAGTTTGTCACATGTGAGAAAATACTCCAAGTTTTCTCACTTGCCTATTTTTTTGGCTCCAAGAAAAATGGGAGTGACAGTGAAGTATGTGCATTAATGTAATCAGTGCCCAAAGGTTCAGGATCTAAGTCGAAAATGAAACCATGCAAAGAATGCATTGTCTCACCCATATATGCAAATATTACCATATTGGGCAATAGCTGTGGTGTGGGGGTGAAAAATAAGGAATCGTTTGAAACATGCTGTTGATCACATCCTAGCAATATTAGTTTTTTCTAGGTTAGAATATAGAAATCGTATGTCACTTGACAGATCAAAGGTAATTGTCTAATCCCATCTTATTGATAGCAATGGTAGCTTTGCATTAACTTCACTGTCATTGGATCAGCTCCTGAATTTGCTACAGCACTTCCTTCTGTTATTTCTTACAGGGTTAGAAATTTCTCTTTGACCCACGAGATTAAAAATGCTTATTTTATTGATTCCTCAGTGAAGAGAGATTAGAGCTACTTGTGGTTGTGAGAAGTAGTAGATCCTTTGAGGATGTAAGAGTTGGTCAGTCTCAGTTTAAGCAGTACTGGTAATGTTGATAAAAAATATTATGTTACTGATGCAGGAAAGGAGTCCTACAGCTTGGATTTACTCCATCAGAAAAGCCTTTCTGTAATACCAGAGCAGCAGAGAGAGCTTTTCTCATACAGGGGATACGAATTTTTTTATTAGTGAAAGAAAAATCTGAAAAAATCATTATGAGATGGGTAGAATTTTCCTTTTCCTACTGAAAAGTAGGAAATGTTATGTTACATGTTTATAGAATACCAGCTGATCAGGAAGGCAGGGCAGCACATTGCTCCTTTTGCACTGTTGATGAGCATAGCTTGGTGTAATCTTTATAAAATCAATAGTCATCTGAAAATGTTGGGCTCCTGTTGGGTGAAGGTGCTGGGGAGGTGGTGTGAGATTAGCCCTGGAGGACCTGCTTAGTGGAGCCTTGTCAAAGGGGGCCATCTACTGGGCCCCAGCCCCGAGCCTGGGGCAGAGTCACCAAGGAGGAACCTCAGGTACAGTTCAGCAGGGACCATCCTCAGAGAGATGGCCAGAGATTTTCAGGGGGCAAAATCCTGATTAGAAAAGTCAGCTCATCAAAACCAAGGCTTTTTTGCAAGCTCCATTGAGTTTTTTCTAGTAATACAGTGAAATCTGGCGAAGCTTCAAAACTGCAAAAAGTTTTGACCTTTATTTAAGGGGAGAAAGTGTTAGAGGAGCAGACTTCTTATTTCTGGTTTAATGGAGAGTTTTATTCTTTCAAAATAGACACAAATAATAAGAATAAATTGAAATAGTCAAAATAAAAGGGGAAAATTTTACTGAATGGAATTGTTTTTACTTGGTTTCTGATGCCCACATTGTATGTGACATTTTGTCCCTTCGAACAGCAGGGGGGAAAATTTGCATATAAAATACATTTTATAAACAGGAAACAGTTTTGTCACCCTGTTTGTTTATCATCAGTGAACTTGTACACTCTCAGCTCTGCATCCTTTACAAAGAGATTTCATAGGCCGAAGAGACATTCACTGCTGTGCTGTAAGATAATACCCCAACTGTTATTTATTCTGCATAGAAGAATTCAGGTCTAACCTGTAAAGCACTGAAGAAAGTGAAACAGAAAGTAGACTGATATTTACTTTTTAAAATTTATTCCTCTTTAATTTCTCTGCTTGCTCTTGCAAGAAAGTCAAGCAGACAGACCAACTGACCGATAGTGCCACTGCAGTTGCGGTGATTGGAGCACATGCTCGGCAAGTAGCAAGTAGTAGGGGTTAAGTACTCCCCAGTGTGCAACTTCACCTGTTGTTCTAGTTTAAATGTAAATCCTCCCTTGATTAAATATTTCTGAAGCTTAGAAGTGGAAAAAAATAAAGCAACAGCTTAAGCATGGAGCAGAGAGGCACAAAGGCATCTTGGAATTGTGGCTGGGAGGGAGAGCACCAAGGTCTTGGGGAGGGATGCATTGGGCTGCACTATTGGTTCAGTGAGGGGTATTTCTACATTCTGCCAAGAGACTCATCACAGAGCAAGGCAGGAGGAAGGGGTGGAAGGAAGGGCAGTGGAGGTGGCTGTTGTGGTGTGCCAAGAATCCTTCCCCTCCAAGCAATGAGTGCAGCAGACAAGGAAAACGGGATTTGCCTTGAAACAATACGATTATGGCCTTCAGGTGGTAGGTTTTGAGGGTCCTTCCACCCCAGAGAGACAAGAGAGCCCCTCAGTTCCCTACTGCCTATGTTGGTGTCATAAGTAACATCTCCCCATCTTGGTTTTCCACGGGATCCTCACAGTAGTCACTGTCTTGCTGGGCAAGGCAGGCTGACTGCAGCTGTTGCATCAGCATACTGAGTAACTGCCTCATTGACCATCTTCACTGCAACAAAATCCTTGCAGGGTTGTGGTTTTTTCCCTCTCTCTTAAGATGGTAAACTATACCATGTCCTCTATGTGAGAGACAGAGCCTGTCTTTATAACGGAGCTTAAGCTGATGCAAGTCGTTACTCGCGTTGTTCACGTTGCAGTGCAATGGTGGTGGGCCCTACTTCAGAAGACTTTAATTCCCCTTACACACAGAATTTGCTGGCAGGGACAAACCATGTGTTTTTGCCAACTTGCTGATGTGCATGTGGTAGGGGCAAAACACCATTTGTAATTCTCTTTTGACATGTAGCCTATTGTGGCTGTGTTATGCTGTGCGTAGTAATGCACTGACTCTGCATAGCAATATGTTGACTAACCACAGTCATTTGGTAAAAAGATTGGTGCCTTCCATCTCCTAGAAGACACACCGATGACATGCAACTAATACTTAAAATAACAGAGATAGACAGTAGCTCTGTCAGCAAACCTTCAGCAGCAGGACCCTTACAACCTTCTAAGCAATTCAGAATATATGACTTAAATAGCTATGGCACGTCCTGTGTAGCCTAATAAAATGGCCTCTTACCATCACAAATTCACAAAGAAGGTGAGAGCAGTTTAACAGGTCAGGATGGAGGTTGAGCTGAAGAGAGGGGGGGCATGTTCTCAACACTGAGCTATGCATGGCATAAGATTTCAGCATGAAGAGAGCTATTGCAGTTGTAGTGTGGGTTTTTGTTGGCTGACTCTATACTTTCCTAGGATAGGTGGATTATTTTGAAGCAGCAAACTGAAAAGGCTGCATGTTACTACCTTTTCAGAGACCTGGAACAGAGTTTTTGTTATGTGAGGTAAAGCTTACGTGCCCTGGTTGTATATACACACCAGTTCAAAGACACTCTTGTGCGATGGCTTCCTTCATCCTCCAAACTGGAAGGCCAAATTTGTGACCTTGAGAGCTGTAAGACTATACTGCTACAGTGTCAGACACACTGAAAGGTTTGTAGCTCTTGGAGTGAACCACACACTGAAGAATTGCCCCCATTAGACACCATTTGCTTTTTCTGTGATTCTGGTGTAACTCAAGGTATTCAGGGGTAAAACAGATCCCATTCATGCAATGCTGTCACACCCAGCTTTTGGGCTGGGCCTTCAGCAAGTAGAAATCATCTCAAGTTGCATTGTTATAAGAGTTGTTGTCCCTGTCCTTGTCCTTGGCTATTGAGGTGGTTTCAGTATTAACACCTAATTCAGCATCTTCCTTTCTTTTATTTCCTCTCATTTTTTGTTCTCAACATCTGCCTTCAGCCCCTTTCCATTATCAGATGGCCACCTTAGTTTCTTGCCTGGTGCCTGTGCACAAACTGTCTTTTGTTTCCTCTATCAGACTTTTCCTGGCTGGAGACGATAGGGACCCATGTCCATCTCTGCTGTGCACTCAGGAGGGTGGTGTTATGTTAGAGAGCTGTCTCCAAAACCTGCTTTTACTTGTTCAAAGGCATGGTCATGCTCTGTGTCTGCACATTGGACACACATGAATTTTTCTTTTGTGTCCACGTTTGAGAACAAGCTCTTCAGGACAAGGTGGGAATAGGATACTACTCATAAACTAACAAATAAATTTGCAAAGCAATGCATGTTTTATCAGCTGCTGTTTCAAAAGAGAGGGCACAGCCCCATGCAGTAAGGGTTCAAACGCCTTTCTGGATTAGCGCTTTTCATTCTGTGTATATGGATTCACTGCCACTTCAGTAACCTTCCCCCCTCCCTCTTCTGGAGAATTAAAATACACCTACCCACATATGCAGGCAGGCACAGAAGCTGACCAGGAACATATACCAACTCCCAAAACTACTAAATCACGTATGCTGCCACAACTGTGCTTGCAGGAGGGAAAGCAATTACCAGGTCTGGACTGAGCTTAATAGGAAGGGGGCAAGACTTTTAATAGTATTTTTCTGTGTAAGAACAAACATCCCCAAAAGCTGTGGCTGAGTTATAGGAATACAGTAAGCTTGCTGAGTAGGCAAGTGCTGCATCAACAGGTAAAAGCTCTCAGTCCTCACAGTCTGTGAGCAGGGAAGGCGATACATCAGTCTGGACCTCACACAGATAACTCCTGGGTTACTGTGAGGTGGGGAGAGTAGCTGAGTCCTTAGAGGGAGCTGGAAGGAGAACATCTGCTGACTATCTAGAAGGCTTTGAGTAGGGGGAATGCTAACTCTGCTGGGTTGAATTTTCAAAAGCCTCCATTTTGGATTAACGTCTATCTTTAGGCCTGTGAATCAACTGATTTTCGGCATGAACTGGGCCTTTGATGTTCTTGAAATTCCCAGCCTTAATCTCTGGGGCAGGCTATGGTACAGCAGGTGCTGAGCTCTGGGTGTTTGTGATTAGTCCCAAGTGACTTCTCTGCCTGCTGTAACATTAACTGCAGTTGTGCTGCCTTTCCTAAGTACAGAAATCCAGCTGCTTTCAATGGGACTCCTCGTGTCCTTGAAATGATGCAGCCTGGTGAATCAAGAGGCTGATCGCTTGGGCCCCAATCCTGCAAATATTTACTCATGGGCTTTAGCCCTGTTACTGGAATAGCCCAGTTGACTTTGGGAGATGAGACGTGTTAGTTCTGCTGAGCACTTGCGTAAGGCCTGGCAGGACCATAGTTCTGGTCCTTTTCAGGTTCCAATCCGTGAAATTAGTTTAATACCCTGCTACAGTCCCTTTCTCTGGAAAGGTTTGGATTTGTGGTCACTTATTTGTTTAAGCAAACAGTTATACTTGAATTTCTTATTGTAACCAAGGAGCTTTGACACTCTGAAGGAGAAAAATTCTCATGGTCCCTGCTTTGACAAGCCCTCAATCAAATTGGTGAAAAATATGTCCATTCTAAAACAATAAATAGCACAGATTACACAGAAAATTACCTTTCCAGTTCCACAGCTCAACCTTCCCATGTCAAGTGTCAGCTGAGAGCAGGTATTTCCAGTTCAGCAGCTCAGCCACTTATGTAAAGAAGGGACTGTAAAAGAACAGTTAGACCTTATCAGTTGTCAGAAAACTCTTTAGTGACTTGATTTTTCTTTATAAAATGTAATAACTGTCAGAGATAAAGAATATATCTCTCTTCCCAACTGGCAGCCAAGGGTAGCTGCAAAGGGCAAGCAGCATGGATACTCATAAATGTGTGATTACAGGCATTTCTACTGATGGAGAGGGGAATATTGATGCAATATTAGTCATTTTTATTGGCTTAATATTCTTCTTTCGTAGCAGCATATCCAAACTGCTACATCTTTCTTCACATACAGTCGTTGTCCATCGAAGATATGCTATTGCTCTTTCCATTTCTAATCCGGAGCTCTCCAGCTCCTTGTGAAAAGCCAGAATATGAGGGTTTGGTGTTGTACATCTTTCCTGTTGATACATCCCTGTCCCTGGAAGAATCACTTTCCAATTCCAGATTGTTGTGCAATACCTCCATCTCCTTCTCTATCATCTGCCCTGTTTCAAGTGACAATAGCAGGGGCCTCTCAAGACGTGTTTTTCACTGTGAGTAGAACGGACATGGTTTTGTGTCCTCCCTGGGACACACCAGGATCCTGTGATGAGAGCCCAGGGAAAGTCTGTGTGATGGTAACTTGTTTGTGAATGCATCACCCCAAGGCATTCTTTAAAGGAAAAGGTAATAGGTTTTCAATCCCACGTCTTGGGAGCGAGGTGGTCAGTTGCAGTTTGTGAGTGCTGACAGAGAGACTTTGGAATGGACAAGTGGAAGGGAATCCACCAGTGCTCCTTTAGCACTGTGAAAAATAAATATGGCAAACAGTGTCCTTGGAAGGAAACTGTTCTCAGTGTCTGCTCCACCCACCTTTCCTGGTTAAGAAGTGATGCTGAGACTAGGCAACAAACAACTCCATCACAGACTCAGACTGGATTGAACAGCTCTTCACTGGACCGGACTAGGCAGAGTGGGAGAACGGAGAGAACACTCTATGGGAAGAGATCTCTCTCTGTTTAAAGTGCACACTCAAGAAGTTAAGATTCCTTTTTCTCTATGTCATTTCTGTTCCTGTTGGGGCTGTTTCCACCATTAAGCCTAATTACTTTGCTTTTTATGTGCTATCCATTTCTTTTCATCATTTTAAAAACTTCAGTTGCCATAACAACATAATGCAATCAGTGAAACATAACAGCTATTTTCTGTAGTCAAGGTCTGTGCACTGTCAAGGATGTGAGCCATTTAAGCAAATCTTCACCATCCCCCTTCCTCCCTCCTCTTTCTCGCTCTCTTTTTCTCCCTAAACAAGCTCATAACAGGAAGGAGAAACCATCAGGAATAATTAGACACAATAGCAGAGCAAATCCCAATCGTACTCATGCAGTCTAGTCTAATGAACTTCTAGCACTAATCTGGGAAGTGTTGATGTTCTTTTTTAATCACTTTTTTGATGTCATAGATAGATTAGTTGCAGCAGGACCTTGATATTCCACACTAGAGTCAGGAGACCCAGTGCCTATTCAGAGAAAAAGAAAATCAAAAGCATTACATAGTTTGCTCATTTCTTTGTCTTTCATTCCTCATTTTCAGATGCTTATTGAGCATATATGCCCATTGCACCATATTAGTAAATAGAATGGAGTGTATTTTGTAGATTCATGGAATTTAAGCTTGAAAAGTCATAGCATCTATTATTAAATCATTGCTGGAAGGCTGGGAGAAACCGCCGCGTTTTTGTGTGGGTGGTGAGACTCGTAACAAAGCATAGTATAAGTGCTGGGCTTCTACTGCACACATACATAAAAAGCAGTCTGAAAATAAATCTGGCAGTCTGGTTCAGTGCTATTCTAAGCAGTGTGAATATAAGATCTATCCACAATGTCTTACTCACTCCTTGACCTCCATGAGGGCTTTCCTGGAATAGTAACGAGTGAGTTTTGAAGCCTGGGATTTGGCTTAAGCAGCCTCTCTCTGGCGGAGGACTGAAGGATGTGCTTTGCCTTTATGGAGCTAGTCTGCCACAGGCAGAGTCTTCTGGTGATTTCGAGTTGATCATTGCCTGATCACTCTTTCCACTTGTCTGCTTGTGTTTCAGCACCTTGTCCAAGCAAAGGAAGAATGTCATCAGCTGTGTCACCGTGCATGACTCCCCCTACTCCGATTCCTCCAGCAACAACAGCCCTTACGCCGTGCAACATCGTGCAGGGCAGAATAACGGGAACAGCTACGACACCAAAGGGGTTCCAGAGACTCACTGCAGTGGGAACCCCCGAACGATCATCGTGCCACCACTGAAAACCCAGGCCAGTGAGGTGTTGGTAGAGTGCGATAGCCTGGCACCAGGTAAATTGCACCTCTTCCGTCAAGAAAATTAGTAAGAAATAAATGATTTATCTTGGAAGAATCTCATTGTTCAGTTTCATTTTGTTTGTTTGTTTGTTCTGTTTTCCAAAAAACCCCACGTGCTCCTGCCCTTCTCTCAAGTGACACATCTGTTCTTGGGAGCCATATTGCATTATTTATGTGCCCTGGTTCACTCAGGAGTCACAGGGGCAAGTGTCGGACCCAGTTAGTTCTGTACAAACCCAAGAACAGAATGCAGCCTGTAGCTCAACATTTTACATTAAAGGCTCACAAATGCAAGTGTGAGCCCTTGCTGCCTTTCCATAGGTGTATTTTAAAATGGGTAAGAGATTGAAAACACATGTGAATTTTCATCCAAACTTGTTGACGTTTCTGGGAAGAACATTTCCCCAGGATCTTCATTATGGACTGAAGAGGTTTGCTCATCCAGAACCTCTGCAATGCTAGATAGTAGGATGTGTTGAAAAGAGGTTTATGGTGGAAGTCTGGCATGAAGCAACTGGCTTTGAGCTACTTGGCAGTCCTTGCTTTTGATGCACTGCTGGTGAACACAAAGGTTCAAAGGGTGAGCCCCCCACTAGCACCTTCTCCCTCCCTTCCCACTCACCTTGATGTTAGGCAAGACAGGGATTTTTTATGCTGTGCAGTGCACACCATACTTTCCTTCCTCTCCTTGGGATTTGTACCTGCGTTGTACAGTTCTGCTGGCAGAACAGTTTCTTGCACTTCTGAAGGGTCTGTAAAGCCTTCTTCAGGCCTGCTTTGGGTCCAGTTATCAGGTCTGCTTGTCTCCCTCTAGGATAACAGGCTGGTCATGTATACGAAGCACTGCTGAGGTATTCTGTTAATTAAGAGAAACAGTTTTCTTACCCTGCTTCTGTTGTATGTCTCCTCCCAAAAGCCACTCTGGAGGAGACTCAGTGAGGAAAAGGTAGGGTGAGCAATTAAAGAATGTGATGTAAGCTACAAATGTGTTTCCTTTCCTGGCACAGTCACCACCAGTCACCACTCATCCTCCTACAAGTCCAAGTCCTCCAGCACCGTGACCTCCACCAGCGGTCACTCTTCAGGGAGCTCGTCTGGAGCCGTTGCCTATAGGCAGCAGCGACCAGGAGCACATTTCCAGCAGCAGCAGCCTCTTAATCTAAGTCAGGTAAGTCAACCAAGACTGATTTTGGTGGTGCATCATCCAGCTGTTCCCTACTGCTTCTCCAGCACGGGCTGTCCCCTTCCAGTCTAGTGATAGTTGAGCCCCATGTTGAGTTTGATCAGCTGGTTTTTACTTGATTGCAGACCTTGATCTTCCTGCTCAGGCAGCAGAGGTAGTGCAGATCACGCCCTTGAGTGGGCTGGTGGTACTCTTACCACATGTTCTGAAGTCAGATATGAGTGGGAGTAACAGTGTGAGTGGGAATAATGTGAGAGGGAAGTGCAGCAGCTTGGCCCCGACAGAGTTGAGCAGGAGCACATAGGAAGGACTGAATTCTCCTCAGCCATAGGTAACCATGGGGAGGGTATCTTGCAAGTGAAATGCATAAGCCCAGCTGTGGGATTGGAAGAGAAGTCAAAGCAAAGCCTCTGTGCATACACATGACCTCATGAGCATATGACCTCATTGTGCGTATACGTGACCTAGGAGTTTGATCCATCCTGTGATAAACATCAGCTGAGATCTGGGCAAATCCCATTTGTTGGAAGCATGCAGTTCTCAAAATATTTCACAGTCTGTGATTAGACGGGAGCTTCAGTAAACAATCGCCTTTTCACATCCTGCACCTGGGGCCTCTTTCTTCCCTGAGGTGAGGTAACAAAAGTAGAGAAGTTACAGCACAGTTACCAGTGTTTCAAGAGGAGAAAGTTTGGAGAGCTCAGAGGACAGGTGGATGAACAGAGCTGTTTTTTAAAAAGAAAAATAATTTGATGGAGAAAAATGTCCCCTCCCCCTCAAAATGCAGATGAAATTTAAAAGTGTGAACAAATTTTAAATTAAAGTGCATGAAAATGGAGGAACTGGGCGAGATGCTGTTTGCAAGAGCTGGGGAGGAGTGTGGCTGCTGCATTTCAGACCACAATGACAGCGCAGGACATGCTTACAAAGAGGGTGAGAAAGTTTGGAAGAATAGATGGAAACAGCATGAGGCATTTTCCTTCTTACCTTCTAATTCCTACTTTATGAGTAATTTAATGCTCTGCTTACAAATGACAGGGAAAACTCCTTACATTATTGTGCGGTGCAAGAAAACAACTTAGAAAATCCCTGGAAAAAAAGTGCGTTGCTCCTGTCGCACTGCAAGGAGTTGCCTGTGCTCAAGTAATTATAGCAGATTACATGAGGGCACCAGACACCTGCAGGATCTGATCAAACCAAGGGTTGTATCTTTAAAAAATAACATGGTTATTTTTACTAACCAAGGAAATTATTAACTGCAAACACCCAAACTGAGCAAAAATAAACTGCCTGTTCCAGGCATAGTTAGGCAATTTCATTCCCCTGAGCTATCTGCACAGTACATTTTGTCAGCAGAGAGTTCACTAACAAAAACCATGTTTTGTGTGAGCAACTGGACTTGTGGAAGATGTTCTTGGGAGCTGAGCATCCAAGGCTGTGTCTTTGTGGTAGCTGTGCCAGCAGCTTGTGGCTCAAACTTAGGGACTTGTTGACCTCTTGGGGGGCATTTCAGTCAATGTAAGAAACTACAGGGATGATGTATGAAACCTAGGCTTGCGAGGGACCCATTGCTGTCACCCATTTCCAAGGGAAGACTGGTGGTGCTGAGGGTGTCAGGAGAAGCACAAGAGACTTCCCTGAGGCTGTCCTGGCGTTGCAGGGAGGTTCCCAGGCACTACTGAGGAGATGAAGAGCCATCTCTTGTGTTGTAACTGCTTATCACTGTTGCTGTCTTTATCCAGGCCCAGCAGCACATCACGACCGACCGCACAGGGAGTCACCGGAGACAGCAAGCCTACATCACTCCAACGATAGCTCAGGCCCCGTACTCTTTCCCGCACAATAGTCCCAGCCATGGTACAGTTCATCCCCATTTGGCCGCGGCGGCCGCTGCTCACCTGCCCACCCAGCCCCACCTGTACACATACACCACCCCCGCTGCCCTGGGCTCCACGGGCACCGTCGCGCACCTGGTGGCCTCCCAAGGGTCTGCACGGCACGCGGTGCAGCACACCACCTACCCCGCCAGCATCGTCCACCAGGTCCCTGTCAGCATGGGCCCGCGCGTCCTGCCCTCACCCACCATCCACCCGAGCCAGTACCAGGCTCAGTTTGCCCACCAGACCTATATCAGTGCTTCTCCAGCCTCCACAGTCTACACTGGATACCCACTGAGCCCTACCAAGGTGAACCAGTACCCTTACATCTAAACACTGGAATAAAAGAGCGAGAGACGCACCCATCCCGGGGGGAGTGAGGCAGCCGCTTTTGTATTGAAGAACATGAGAAACTTAACAATGCAATGGGAGGCTCGTGTGAAACTTGAACGAAGGAGACTTTAAGGAAGAAAAGAAAAAGAGGAAAGAAGGGGGAGAACCAATTCTACAATTTTTATTTAAAAAAAAAAAAGAAAATGGAAAAAAAAAGAACAGAAAAAAAAATAAACCACAAAAAACCAACCATTCTGCACCAAACTAGAGAGAAAGAGAGAAGCAGAAGGACCCTCCAGCGGGTCCTGTCTTTTGAAGAACTTCACCAACAGACTTTTAAAGGTTATTTTCATCCAATAGTGAGCTACATTTAGAAATTTGTTGTCCAAAACACCTAAAATTAAATCCATTAGGTTTTTAATCCAATAGGTATATGGATTAGGGATTTATCCAGCTTTTCAAAGGGTTTATACCCCACCTTTGCAGTGGTTTTTGTATCCCAAAGTATACACAGGTTTTGGTGGATTTTTAATGGAAAAAGAAAGTGGGTAAGGGAGGCTGAGGTAGGAGGATAAAATGTTGTCCCAGTGCTCTAAATTCGAACCTAACACTGCTACATTTAAACACACCTGGGCAAATCCGGCCATGCAGCATTGGTTGAGAGCAGAAGCAATGGGGGTATTTCTCCCTTTTCTTGAACACACTGGATAAATCCCTGAGAAATGCTGTTCCTAAACAAGATCTCTAATAATGTATGTTGGATCTCAGTTGCGTTTTATTTTTTTTTTTTTTTTTTGGAAATGTTCCTTTTTAATCCCTAGCCGTTTTAGTATAGGAGGAGACATTTTAGCTGCCCCCAGCCCTCTGCCCCCAGCCCCGGTAGAATGTAGCACTATACAGGTCATACCCCTTTTTACTCTTTTGTGTTGAACTTCAACGATACCAATAGACTATTCCTCAATGTGATTGCACAAAGAAAAGTGATATAACATAGGCATGTAACAAATGTGATTGTCCAGGTATGTGCGTGTGCGTGCGTGTGTGTGCGTGTGCGTGCAGATGCTGCCTTCTCTCTGTGGTGTGTTCCTCGGCACAGCCATTACAACTGTCACAGTCTTAGTTTTACATCATTCCCTCGTAGTGCCTTACCGAACTACAGACGCGGTTTAAGGGTTTACTTCCACTGGTACTCCTAGAAACTGACTGAGGCTAGTCGGAATTTACTCTCAGCTCTTTTTCTTCTCTTTTTTTCTCTTTTGTTTTTTGTTTTTTGGTTTTTTGGTTGGTTTTTTTTTGGGGGGGTTGTTATTGCTGATTTTCTCTTCTGCTGGTGGTGTTGAGTTTTTTTTCACATCGTCAATCTTAGCTCACTTGGCGAGGTGTTGGGGAGGCTCATTGGGGTCAGAAGTGTGTATAACTGAGTGTTTTGTCAAGCACTGGATGGGCTGGAAGTGACCGGGTCAGTTGTGAGACCCAGGGTGACTTCCACGGGGTCTGGGGATTTGTTTCTGGACTGGTCTGTTTTTGTCCTGTTGAAATAGCAGGTTTCCTCCCCGGAAACTGAATTCTCATTCTGCTGTTTGACGATGTTATTGATGGAGTGGGAGGACAGCGTCCACTCTCATCATTGGGTTGTCCTGGTTGTATGTCTGAAATGGGAACAAACATTTAGCCCTTGAAAGGGGGAAACACTAGTTGTTGCCAACATCTCTCACTGTGTCTGTTGATGAGAAGGGGTCAGGAAAGGGCTGGAGTCCCAAAGCAAGCATGAGAAAATCCAGTTGAGAGAGTCAATCTCAGGTTTCTTAAGTGAAAAGAGTGTTCTAATACATCGAGCCTTACCCACTCTAACAGAGCTGTGACACTGCGTGCCTCCCCTCCTCTCTTCTCACCTACACCTCAAAAAACTGCCTGTAGCAGCAGAGTGGCCCTGGAACTGGAGAGCACAGTGGTGCTGCAGTCCTCCACACGAAGGAATGCTACACAGTCATCTTGTTTTCCAACAGTTTTTAAAGAGAGCCTTTCCCGTAGTTGGTTTGGTTCAGAGGGGAGTTCCCCTGGTAGCAGCAGTTTCACTGGTGCATCAGTACTTGGAAATGTCTCAAGAGTACCCATGCATGTGCATGTCCTGAGGAGGAAGGAGAGAAAGGAATTTAGTAAAACATTTCCATGAAAGCTGAAGTCTGTGTGGCTACTTGGTTCCACTCTACATTTCCCTGTAACTAGAGCATGAAGTAGTCAGGTATTTTGCAAGATGCTGGAAAATAGCAGGTTCATTGGCAGGGTGGTAAGGGATAGTCTCCCTGAGTGGAAGTGATGAAGAAGGCTCTCTCAGGTTGGAAAAGCTGACAGAAAGACAAGCACAATATATTGGCTTGTGGTAACTGCTTGGCTGGCCTGGAAGAAGAAGGGATCCCACTATGCATAGGCTGTTCAACAAGGCTGTTGTCTTCTGGCAAACCACCAAATAACCTCCCTGGTTGCCAACTCTGGTTCTTGGGCTACCCTTGCACAGTTTTCTTTTCCTATCCTTCATTCCAGCTCAATATACTGTAGATGAGGATGCAATCTCCCAGCAGCCTATGCACCTTACCCCCCCTTCCTTTGGAAAGACAATATGTCCCCTTTCACCTGAGACAGGAAAATAAAGCCCTGCTCTCTCTCTCTTGCATTCCTCTCTTCTCCCACCAGTTCGGGAGCGAGAGCGTCGTGCTGCTTATGTCATGAAAAGGAAAGATAATGTTATTTTATTGTATGGTTGTTACGATTATGATTATTATTTTATTATTATTGTATTTTACTCTGGGTTTTAATTGCACACGCATTCCTTAAACTTTCTAGGGTTTTTTTTCTCTCAGTATTGTTGTTACTGTTCTTAATTTTATTTCTCTTCGTCAGTGGCATTGGAAGGGTTGCTGTGATTGTGAGAACTGCAGGAGAAAGGAGGAATGAAATTATTCCGAGGATGAAAACTCTGCCACTAACCTGGGGGGTGTGGGGCCACTCCGTGAGATTGGTTACAGCCTTGAGGAACAGGAGTTATCCTCTCGGTCACATCTGCATTTAAGAATAAGTCCAGAAAACATTCATTCAGTGGCCAAAACCCAACAGCAGCTAATGTAATGATCTGTCAGGAGAGCTGGATCAGAGGCAGGTAAGGACCTTGGTGCCTCAGGATCCAGCTCACCATCACTCAGTTTGATAGGACATTTATATAAGATTAAGACTTGTTTGTGGTCCAGGCCACAATCATTGGGCCCTGTGGATGAGTCCAAGGCCACACTACATATTAAGGGTTTGGTTTTCCTAAAGGAGAAAGCAGATAGATGGCTCTCCAGAAACAGGGGTATTGAAGGAGCCACAGCAGCCGCGTGTGCGGCTCAGTCCCATCACTGGATAAAGCACACTGGTGCAGATGGAGGGCATCAGCTGGGTAAAGCATGGCTGCAGACAGGGCAGTGTTCCTCCCCTGATCTTCCACTCTCACTGAAGGTTAGATGTCCACAGGGTCAGGATGTTTGGTTTGATTTTTTTGTTGTTGTTTGTTTCTGATGTAGATTTCCCTTCTTTTATAATTATTTGTTGTGGAATTTTGTTAAGCTGTTCTGGTTGCTACAGTTTAGATATTTATGGTTTCGTTTGCGTTACCTGCTCTGTTAGAATAGGGGGAAGCAGTGACTGAATTTAAATTCCATTAAAAAATTACAGGACTTCAGCAGAGACTGAAAGTTAATCATGCGCTTGAGTGCTTTACTAAAGAAGAGACTTAAACCCTTCAAGTTAAATACTTGTTTATGTGCTCCTGTAGCCTAGGGCCAGCGAAATCACAGTAATGTTTTACTTGTACTAATTGTGTTTTCCCTGTGTTCCCATCTGACCTGCTCTCCCATGTGGGCCCAGATCTGATTTTGGGGGGCTTTTGGCAGTGGAGCTGTTACAACAGCACAGGATGGCTGTGAGAAGGGGTGCAGTGCATATCGGAGGAGCCACTTTTCACATTGTCCATCCTGGAGTTGCTGGTCTGCTGGCTGTAGGTGGTCAGATGATCGTGGTGATGGGATGCTGATTGCAAGAGATGCACAGCAGAGCCATCAAATTGCTTTGATGGTGAAACTGTGTGAGCTGTTTTCTGGCAGGTATGAGGGAGGTGAGCAACACCTCCTCCCTCACACCTGTACAAAGGCATTGTATGGATAACGGTGTGGTTGGTCACAGGGGAAGCGGTCATTTCAGCAGAGGAAGCAAAAGCTTTGCATGCTGTCAGTACCACACACATAACAGCCAGCTTGTTGTGTTTGCAGAATCCTTTGGAGAGGAAATGGGATTGGCATGGTTTGGTTCAGTTGGTGTTCCTTGTGTGCATAGGGTAAATGGCATGGAAACTTGAGGGGGGAGGCGAATGTTTAAATGCTGGAAGCTTTATGGGTGGCTTATGGCTGGCACAGTGAGAAAGTGGTCCTTTTCCCCATCATCTCGTCTTGCATTCTTCTTGTGCAGAAAGCACGGACATTGCCGCTCCTCGGAGATGGATGTTCAATTTCCTGCTGTGAAGCCAGAATGCAGGAGGGAGGGGAGAGAACTGCCAACATGAGCAGATTGGAAAACCCAAATGGAAGCACTTCTCACTGTAGATTGGGTCAAATCCAGTCATTTGAGAGAGCAAATGCAATTGCATCTTCCTCAGCACAGTTTTACCTGCTTGTACCCAACAAATTGAGCCTTGGCAGGTCTCTTACTCTCTCTCTTTCCCTGGTAGTTTTGTCATAATATGTAAAACATTCCAAGAAAGGGACACTTCTGACTGTGACATTTTTCCTTTTTTTATACTTTCAAGGAATTGTGTCTTTTTAGCTTGGTTTGAAGGCAATTCCGTTAGCAAATCTGAAGGGCAATAATCCTGTTTTTTTCTTTAACCAAAGATACTTTTTTTTTTAAGAAAGAGAGAAAGAGACCCCCACCTACTCCAGAAATTAAATGAAACCACGAGTCATGAGCACCAGGCAATGAGGATATGCTGTGGAATTCCATTTTTCTGTTCCCTTTTTTTTCTTTTTCTCTCTCTCTCTCAAGTTTCTGCCATTGTTTTGAGTACTAGCTTGATGAGCAGAGAAATTCACACTAAATATTGCTGCTATTCTAAACTGTAGGGGATGTCAAAAGTGTTTTTCTTCTCTCGTTATTGTTCGCATTGATTTAAGTGTTTTAGTGGTGACAATGCAGTGTGGAAATGGTGAGCTGTGTAGTGGGGATAAGCTTCTGGATGCTCTGCATGCTTCTGTAGTGTCTCCTTCTCTGGATTTAGGATGCTGGTTTTGTTCTGTGGGTTGGACCCCAAACAGTGATGCCATGGTCAGGACAGGCACAGCGGGGCAAGAGTATTGGACTTACACTCATGTTCTTCCACGGCTTGGCAATCAGCCCATTAGAGAACTGCAGTACTATTTGTGGGCCAAATCCTGGAAACCTGTATGCAAGGTGGACGGGGGATAGGCAATGCAGAAGGGAAAAATGTGGGAAGGAAATGTTTTCCCTCTTCCTGTTGACATAGCTGTCTGTGCTGTGATCCCATGTGCTGTGAGAGCCTCAAAGCAGTTAATCTGTGGTCCTGGGCACTCATCTACATCACCCCCCTCAGCGCTCCTGTGAGAAGGGCCTGTGGCTGAAGTTCAAGAGTCCCCATCCTTCTTCTCAAGGCTCACTTACGTGCCTACAAATCATTTTGCTCTCTCCAGACTTAGGGAGAAGAAGATGAGTCTGTGCTGCTGGGATTCTCCCACTACCGTACTCCAACAAAGCTGCCTCTGATGATGGTGAGAATTTCTCCCTGAGCTGTAGAGTGAGGGGTTTTTTACACCATTTTGACACCGTTTCACAGTGGTGCTCGAAGAGATGGTGGCAGTCCTGTTGTCAAAGGCTGTGTGTAGGCTCCTTGCTGGAGTACTGCATTGGATGAGAGGCGCTGGGCTTTCCAGGCTGGTCTCCATCCCCGTGGTCCATCCTTCCCACCACCTGGGAACACCACCACCTGCATGTGTTGCTGTGACGCCACCACACTCACACCCGCCCCAGGCACGCAGCAAGACCCACTGCAGGGGCAGCCCCTGGAAGTAAGCCCGGGCAGTGTGCAGGGGAGCACTGCTAACCCAGGGCTCTGTGCTGAAGGTGTCTGGTTCCCTTGGGGCAAACGTAATCGCTGGGAATGACCCCCGAGGCGGTAGTTAGTTTTCTGTGAGGAGCTGCTGATGCAGGTGGAGGTGTGAGAACCCGTCTGGAGGTAAACTGAGGTGAGCTCTGCGTGTGTCACATGCTTTCAGTGGGAAGATGTGGGTTTAGAGCATTTGTGTGTGTTGAGAGTGAAATTTGAATGGTAGATTGGCTTGGTTCTTCAGAAATCTTAGGAAGCATACTAGGAGGCTTTGCATTCGACATTTGTGGTTTGAAACTCCTGTTTCTCATTTACGGGTTAGCTTTGTCCTTCCAATTTTAGCAGTGCTGCTATAACAGACTATTCATGTGTGTTTGAAGATAAAGTTTTTGTTTTTAATCTTTTGCTTATCATAGTTAATCTAAGAAAGGCAATACTAAAGGTATATTTTTTCCAAAAATGATATTTTTTACTGCACTGATAAATATTGTGACATCTCTGTTCTTAACTCTTTCGCTGTGAGGGGAACTGTGTGCAGATTCACACAAACCTTGTAAATACTTGTGTGTACTTCTGACAGCCAGGGATTATTTTTCCTTCCTTCCTCCCTTCCTTCCTTCCTTCCTCCCTTCCTTCCTCCCTCCCTCTCTCTCTTCCTCCCTTCCTTCCTTCCACCCTCCCTCCTTCTCTTCTTCCCTCCCTCCCTCCCTCATTTCCTTCCTCATTTTCTTCCTTCCTCATTTCCTTCTTTTTTTTCTTTCTTTCTTTCAAACAAGGTTTCCTCTTGAAACAGAAAGCAATGGGGCAACAATGCTCAGCAAAAGCAAAGCTTATCCCACTTTCAGAACATAGCCAAGGAGTTTTTGCAGTGCTGGCATAGAGTTAATATTTAAGCCGATGTATTTTGATTTTTTTTTTTTTTTTAGCGAACTGTTTGGAAAGGAATAAGACAGATTAGAAAAGCTTCGGTCTGGAATTCTGATCAGAAATGTTATCCATCTATTTTATGGCACATCTGATTTTCCTTCTGTTTTCTTTTTCCTTAAAAAAAAAAGTAAAAAATTTTAAAAAAGGCTTGTTGCAGGCTTGTTCGCCTGAGCTCTAGGCTGGTCAGCAACTGTCCCAGGAGTGCCTTGTGCTCTGGGACCACCGGCTCCTTTGGAAGCAAACCCACTGATCAGGATTCTGGATTCTGATTGCTTCAAAGGGTATCCCCTGGTACTGTGGGATACCTTTGTTTTTTTAAAAGAAGGATTTAAATACACTTACATTACGCAAACTGTGACCTAATGGCAATAATTACCTCAAATGTGGGCATTCATCCTGGTTTTAGCCTTTTTGAAATCATGTAGCCAGCTTGAACTTTGATTCAAAGACTCTGAACTCCATAGGGGCGGAATAGCGATAAATGCCCACCCTGGTCATTGTTGCTTGAGTGAATTCTGAAGACAGTGAATCTTTAAAAAGAAAAAAAATTAAACCAAGGAATAGATTACTCTTTTATGTATTTTAATCAATTGTGATGTTAAAATGCACATGTAAGTATATATGTTTATAGCTACTGTAAAATGCTTTGGCCTTCTAGAAGATATTAATGAGTCACATTTTAAACCAATGTGAACTGAATAATAGACTGTGGCTACTTAACAGTTTTCTGCCTACATTTTATAGTTATTACAGTGTTTTATAGTTTACATTTAAACTGGTACTTTTTAAGGGAAATCTTGTGTTTATAAGTGTCACCTTCAAAAACTCAATACAGCTGCCTCTTCTTAATTTCACCCGTTAAAAATGGAAAAGTACAAGTGTGTTTTTAATATGTATATTCTGTTTTGAGATATAACATAGTGTTGGAAAGTCAGTCCAGAGATGAAGTAATCCACTGTATTCCAAAGTCTGATCAAAAAAACACTCCACCCACTTAGAAGATTTAGTTCAACAGATAAGCTATTTGTTTGTTCACTTGTTTTAATAACGTGCTTTATCAGGCGTCCCTGGGTTGAAGCAGGGATCACGACACGAAATTCACTGTTCTATGTAGGATCCTCATCTGGATGAAGATACCCACATCAGGAGAATGAAGGATATTCAAAGGAAGGATTGTATTGTACTGTTGATAAATCATTAGCCAAACAATTAATACCTGAGGTAGTGAATGCCTGTTTTATTTTTGGTGGTGGGGTTGGGGGTGTGTTTGTGAGCTTGTGTGTGTATGTGTGAGCCACTCAGAGGCAATGCTGTAATTTGGCTTTCATCTGTTCACCCCTTTCTTACAAATTATGCTTACCACCACAGAAATGTTCTAAACCAGTAAACAAAATACAAAGTTCACTGACCATCTCCTTGTCAACTCTGTTTTCTCAGCCCATGCCAGTTCCTGATAATGATGTTTCTCTGCTGCTCTTACCCTGTAATTTGCATTTTGATATATCACATTCCCCACTCCCTGGTCTCACTTAGCCTGTCTAGTTTTTTCTGTTGTGTTCTTTCACTTGGGTAAACAACAAACACTGTATAAATGTCTGCTGGGCAAAATGGTACTTTGAGGTCATGAAAGTACAGGAACTGGCATTTAAAAATATGTATATGTACATCTTGGCTCCAGCAGTGGAGCTCGGGTACTCACGGGAGGGCTCCTTACGTGTTTCCACCATGCCTGGTGGGGCTGTATCAGTCAGCTTAGAGCAGAGGTAGTGAACAGGAGCAGCCAGCGATGCTTTGCACTTGGGCAGCTGTGCTGCTCCCAGTACAATCAGCAGCGGTGGGGTCGGGGGAGTACAACCCGCCTCCTCCTCCGGCAGCACCGTTCCGGAGGCAGCCGTGCCTGCCCCGCTGTCCACATTCCCAAAGCGATAAGGTATCATACGGTGAGGCAGGATTGTCAGCAGCACTTGGGCCAGCTGGAAAAACCCACCCTCACTGTGCCCCACAGGCTTTGCTGCCCCCGGCTCCTGCCTGGTCTCCTGTTCTTTTGGGAAGGAATCAGAGTCACAAATACCAGCACACTCAAATGAAGGAGCCAGAGAGTCTTGATGAATGCTTTGGCTTGCAGCTTGTTAGGGAAGAAGGGGTTTCCAACACTGGCAACGCACATCCCGTAGGATCTGGATGGTTACACATAGCACCTCTGCCCTCACAAGGAAAAAAGTGCTTCTGAACGCTCCCACCTCACGTGGTTACATACAACACTTCTGACTTTTCCCCCGTTATCCCTTACGTGTTTGATTTTTTTAATTTTCTTTTATATTTTTTTGCTCTGTATTCTTTAAATGAAACTTCCACAGATATTCCAGGGCACAACCATTTCAGGTGTAAAAAGGATCTCCACATCCCATGTTTCACCAACAAAGCAATCAAGGCGTTTTGGGTACCAGATTCTACTTGGGCAGAACCAGAATGTAGCCTGTATATTTCATACCAAATCCAATTTCTGAAAGGAGAGGAAGTGTCATTAATAGCTTTAATAAAGGAGTGTGTGTGAGAGAGAGAGAGAGAGAGAAAGAGAGGAAGCGAGAAAGAGAGAAGAAGGAGGGGCATCTTGGAAGGTGAAAAGTCTAGATTTTGGGTAGTTAAAAACGAACCAATGGGTGAAACATTTTTTTTATGAGCTGTAAAATCCTCTTAAAAACGGAAGGGGTGAAATGGAGGGAAGATTTTATGCCTTTCGACTGCCCACAAGCCCAGTGTACTCTGGATAGAAAGTGGAAGTTAATATACACTGCACCAAAATTATTAAGGGGAAGGGGGGGCGGAGCTGTGAAATGCTATTGTAATCACAAGAGAAAAGATGCCCCTGCCCCAGCTCTGGATCTCAAGTGGTTCTTTCTCTACAGTATCATCTCAGCCCAGTAACCCCACGAAAGCCCTGAGCCGTTGTGTTCCTTCACTGTACGGTTTCTGTAATAAGAGTGTTAATCCATGTTAATCTTTGTGAAAATTATTGTGTGCAACAGTATTTTCTTGTGTACTGCTTTTTACCTATGTGAATTGTCCCTTTTCTGTTTTCTTTTTTTCTTTCCTTCCTCTTTTTTCTTTTTTTTTTCTTTTAGTAATACGTCTTTCTTCTTTTAAAAGAAAAAACAAAAACAAACTGATGTGTTGTAGACCTATATGTAACCTATTCCTTAGTCTCATATTATAGGTATGTAATAAGAATGGATATTTTACTTGGCTTTAGAATGTTTTACAAGAAAACTAATTCTTAACCAATCAAGTTCTTGCTACTAAAAAAAAGAAATGCTTGTGTTTTTCATCATGACGTTGTGTGCTTCTAATTAATAATCATTTTCGTTGTAGAAAAATGGAGTGAATTTATATTAGTCTTGGAAACTAATAATAGCATTGTAAATTTATGAGATGATTTTAACAGAAAATACATTATAGAAGAATATAGTTATTTTAATTGTAATATTACTAACTGTAGGGTGAGAAAGGAGGTCCCGTTGTGGTGAACTATGTTATAGCTTGTTATTCACGGTTTCTTTTTGATCATTTTTTCGGTCTCTGAGGTGAAACGAGTTATTAATCAGAATTTGTCAACTCACATATGCATATTGTATATGTGTAGAAATGTAATCACACTTTGTCTTGGAATTACATTAAACTGTTTTAAGTCACTGCAAAGTTTGTGTGTCTGTATGTCTTCTCTCTAGTTTGATCTGAACATTTGGTTAGTTTTCAGATCCTATTATTTAATCTCCTCAGTCTATTGGAAAAACATCACGAATAGTATCATTAATAATAAAATAGTTTTCCCTTTGAGGTGACATGTTTAGATTTGTGAGATGTATTTTTTTCCCAGGGCAGAAGAGCATCTGTGTTCAGATGCTTTGCCGAAGCACAGAAGGCTGCTCAGAGCTGCCGTGTGCAGCTCTGTCAAGAGCTCTCTGCTACGTCCCACGGTACCGATTGGAGTGTGGATATCGGCTGCAAATGTAGGTCTGGTTTTCCTTTTAGCCTGAGCCCTCATTTCATTTGCTCCCTTTCTTTGCTTTGCTAAGTCCCAGCTGAGCTTTGAAAGGCTTAAGTAGATATTAAGATGCTGAAACCACCACCTGTTGGCAATTGCCATACCTGCCTTTTGGGCTCTGCCTGATTCTCACTGTGAGGTTCACTCAGGAGCAAGGTGGAGGCATCTGCAAAGGGTCCCCTGTTGTACCACAGCATCACCTTGGAGGAGGCCAGTGGCTCCTCAACAACTCTTAGTGGAGGGAGTGTAAGACCGACCTGGATTTGTTGTTGACCTTTCCCAACGTAGTGACTCACATGCAAGCTACCAGGTTTCCAGCCTGTGGGATTCATCTTGTTAATTCAGCTTCTCCCTTCCTGGGGATGGCCAGAGGGATGTTCAAAGAGCTGAACTGGGCTGTAAAGTACCGGGACGTGCTTTGCATTTGATGTCTGGCAAATGGTTTCTGCAGTCGTGTGATCACCGCCGGATGGCCCTGCACAGCACTGCCGGGCGATGGGATCGCGTCAGGACATAAACCTTCAGGAGGCTCGTTTTATCAGTGAGTACTGGCAGCTTCCTTTTTCAGCCTTCTCTCTGAAGACTCCCTGAAATAAGCAGGGAGCATTGCAGAAACTGTTGCAATGAATTTCTAGGTGGACATGAGACTTTGGTAAGAGCAGGTCATGGGCCCTTTCTCCCAGCTGCCTTGAACTGGCTGAGACCCCAACTCAGTAAAAGCTATTAAAGCTGTAATGTCTGTGCCTGTCCAGCAAACCAATTAAGACAGTGTTTAATTTAAAATCATGTGTCCTATTAAACAGCTAACAGGTAATTGCACAGTTAGGTGCTCTGCTGGAAATGAGGAGTTTACTGGGTCATGATATGAGAGACACTAGTGAATGATCTAACTTCAGAAACAGCTGTAAATCTAGAACAGCTAGATTAACTAGTGCAGAGTTTCTCTATGTGCGTGGTGTGTTATGGTTTCTTCTTTATTTGTTTCTTCTTTTTGTAAAACTTATCTATAAAACTGTAAAAGAGATTTGTCACTCTGTCATCCAAGACCAAAATAGATTAAAAATGCATTGTTAGCCAGAGGATGTACTTTCTGACCATTTTTTCCCGGAAAGGGAAAATAGTTTCTCAATTTAAGCAGGGCTGCTTCTAATGTAGCCTGCAGTGTCTCGTGAAAGGAAACAGTGAGGGATTCAGCCACCATATAAAAGAAACTGAGAAGGGTCTTCTCAAAC
Source organism: Neopelma chrysocephalum (assembly GCF_003984885.1). Lineage (NCBI taxonomy): Eukaryota > Metazoa > Chordata > Aves > Passeriformes > Pipridae > Neopelma > Neopelma chrysocephalum. The sequence goes on from NW_020897714.1 coordinate 23,959,900, forward strand.
TCACTAGAGCTGCAGTAAATGTCAGGACCTGTAGAGCACAGTCCTGAGCAGCTGGTACAAATTACCACCAACAAACTTGAGCTAGTCCAGCTCCTTCTGGGCCGCAAGGAATCTCTGCTGATGCTTTGAGAGTGTTCGCCTCAGTCAGACCGGTTTATTCCAGGTAGGTGTGGCTCTTACTTAAAATTGGGAACATGGGGCACACACCAACACGGCCTAATGCACAGTGGTGCTGCTGTTTCTGGCATGTGCTGCTTGTGCTTTCCAGTGCAGTGGCTATGTTTTAATTCTTTAGAGTCCAAAGTTTGGCACCTGAATTTGTATTTATGCATATGAGGAGAGCTTGTCTGACTTCCAATGCAGCTCTACCCTCCTAGGTGCTATTCATGTCAAATCAAACTGGAAATGGGTGTCTGGGAGAGGGAGGGAAATAGTCCTGCTCTGTGAAACACAGGCTTTGCCCTTTAGTCACCCGTGCAAGTGTGTTTTGGATCTGCATCTTGTAAATTCCCATGTCTTCTCTTCTTACTATGCTGGTCAGGCCAGAGCAATTGCGCCTGCATCAGCATTTCCTGCAATGTGCTTTGTCTTTATGTTTTCTCCTGCGAGGTGGCTGTGCAAATAATGAGCAATAAAGGCTGTTATTTAAAGGCCCCCACACTGCACTGTATGTCAAAGTTTCTGCTGTTTGGGGCTTTTTCTCACAGGGAAGCAGCCACAGGAGGAGCTCGATGCACGGATCCAGAGCCACACTAGAAATCATGTGTCACAGGAGCAGGCTTCTCCAGGCAGCACTGTCAACCCTGGGAACCCAGCACAAGCCAGGGAGCAGTACTCCATCCCCATGGGGAGACTTGTCACCCCTATGTTAACACTGTACGAAGTTCCAATGGGAAAGGCACACCAGGCAGCTTAAGTACACTTAACTCCAGGCTGCATTTGTGTACAGGCTTTTCCGGACACATCCAGACACGTGGTTTTGGGGCACAGGAGGCATCTGGAACACTTCCCATTTGTACTTGCACAGTATATTGCCTCTGGAGTGTGAACTCATTAAATACAAAAAAGTTACTTTTTTCCCCTTTTTTTTATTTCAAGCTTGTTAAAAAATAAATTAAAACTTGTAGTAATGTCATGGGGGGGGAGAATAAGGGGAGAAGTATGGTTAAAAAGAAGAACTTACTGTAATGCACAATACTGTGACTGGACCCTGTGTCAAAAATTCCCATCCTCTCTAGATACTCAGGGACAGTCTGAAAACTGCAGAAAAGAATTCATGCACCCACAAAGAGCAAGGCTGCTACTGAATTCCACTTCCATGGAGCAGGGTTTAGGTAACAGTTCCATCGTGGTGCTGCTGGGCTGCTCAAGAAAAGCTCACTTGGTTTTTCTTGAGGGTGTTTCTTCCACACCCAAATATCCTTAATATCTCTCTCTCTCTCTCTCCAGACAGCAACAGGCCTCCTCAGGAATTTACGGAATAGGAGGCATAAGAATAACAAAGGCGGGCCTGGAAGAGGACCACAGGAGGCATCAATGGAGGTTCAACCATACTTCACCTGCATGTGCCAGATTGTCTGTCCTATACCCTGTTCTTTATGAAGTGGAGAAGCAGATGTCAGGGCTCTGCTCTCCCCTGTATCAGTGTGCTGGTCACATCTCCCTCCTTATCCCTTCTTTCCAGGGTTCAAAATACCCCATCCTCTCTTTTTTAAATGGCTGCTGTCCTGCATGATCCTGTTTCCTCGCTTCTCCTCTCACCCCCGTTATTTTCCCTCAACGTGGTGTTGACTCCAGAGGCACAGGGAGGGGGCTGCAGCCTGCAAGGAGCATAGGTGAGTAGTGGAGAGTGACAGGAAAAGCAAATCCCATTATGCTGGGTTTGGGGTCTTTAAGGCTTTAAAATAATACCAGGAATGATGTTTGCAGGGAGGCAAGGCCTGGACACAGCTGTCTCCCATGACAAGGTTATGAGGAGCAGCTGAGGGATATAGGGTTGAGCCTGGAGGCTCAGGGGTGACTTTATCAATCTCTACAACAACCTGAAAGGAGGCTGTAGCCAGGCGAGTGTCAGTCTCTTCTCCCAGGCAACCAGCGACAGGACAAGAGGACATAGACTTGAGCTGCACCAGGGGAGGTTTAGGTTGGACATTAGGAGGAATTTCTTCACAGAAGGCTGATTAGACATTGGAATGGACTGCCCAAGGAGGTGGTGGAGTCACCATCCCTGGAGGTGTTTAAGGAAAGCCTGGATGTGCGCTGAGAGCCCTGGTCTGGTTGATGTGGTGGCGTTCCGTCGTAGGTTGAACTTGATGATCTCAGAGGTCTTTCAAAACCTAACTGATTCTGTGATAGTGTGTGATTCTGGGGTCTGATATTACTGGGAAAGGCGAATAAGGGCAATGAAATGCTTTGAGACCAGATACGAGAGGAAATGAAACACAGCTGAGGGGGAAGCAGGCAAGGGGTTGAAGAGGAGCAGGAAATCGATGTGAAAGAAGGAATTTCAGAAGCTGTGAGTTTCTGCAGCTCTAACCAAAACCACAGAAGACTGGGGTCGTCCTCAGGGTGTGCACCAAAAAAAAAAAAAAATCAGATCCTCTCCCCATCTGATTTTTTCCCGTTCAGCCTAAGGAGCAGTAGTCTCCAAAGTGGAGCGTGCACAAGGCAGTTCCATGGAACTGTGCAGGAATTAAGTGCAGGAATGAAGTGCTGTTAACAGCGGAACCTGCAGGCCGACACCGGGCCCCGAGCAGGCGGAGGGCCTCGAGCAGGCGGAGGGCCCCGCCTGCCGCCAGAGGGCACCCGCGGCCGCCGCCGCTCGGCTCGGCCCGGCTGCACTGCACGCGTGAGGGAAAGGTGCGCGCTGTCGGTACCGGGAAGAGAAGGGATTTGAAAATCCTGTCTTATTCCTGCTATTTAGCTGCAATCAGGTGGCACTGGAAAGGTAGTCTTGGCCAGTGTGCTGTTACAAGCTGCTGTACGTCCGTATGAAACAAAGCGGGTGCTAGGTGACAGCTTTCAGTGCTGAGCGCGGTCGAAATAAATAACATAGCGGTGAAAGAAAACTGGGTTGAAGTTAAGACAGCAAAGAAGAAAACCCACGAGTGATGCAAGGTTATTCACCACCTCCTACCAACAGAGCGAATCTCAGCCAGTCCCTGAGCAACTACCTTTGGGATTTCCCCCTTCCCCGCAGTTTTTATTGCCGAAAGTGACGTTATATGGTATGGTACATCCTTTTGGTCAGCCTGGGTCAGCTGTCCCACCCCAGCCTCTTGTCCACTTCCAGCCTACTCACTCAGGGTGCAGAGGGAGAAACAGGGAAGGCCTTGACCCCGTGCAAGCACTGCTCAGCAATAGCTAAAACACTTCTGTATTATCAACACTGTTTTGGACACAGATCCAAAACATTGGGCTATATGGGCTGCTGCGAAGAAAATCGACTCCATCCCAGCTGAACCCGATAGAGCTGGGGAACGTTGTGAGAGACGCTATAATTCAGGTGCCTTGAGGCAGAGGTACCAGAAGAATTCAGAGAACGTACAGGCAATTACAAAAAAAAAGCACTCAGATTCCGGGCAAAAAATTAGTTGGCACTAAAGGTAAAGCAAGAGTGAGCAGAATATTCATTCAGCCCTCAAGTAAGGATATCGCTGGTGCTTTTCTCTAGAAGGAGCCAAAGATCCTCAAACACATACCTTTGATCACGGGGCTTGCTTTTGATCACAGGGAACAGCACTGTGCCCGTGCAGAGGTTATTATAATACCTCAGCTGGATATCAAATAATAACAGCTCTGATACATCTAGTGCTGGAAACATTGATTGTGAGATTCCCAGCAAAACGATGGAACTATCTGAATGCAAAATCTGGATGGCAAAAGGTCATTCATCCATTTCAGTTGCCCTTCCTTTCACTAGAAATGGAAGTCCCTGGCTTCTTAAATCCATTGCTCTCAAGAGGCCTACTGGCTACAGTAATAAAGATGAAGAATATAACTTCTGAGGAAGGTGAGGAACTATTTGAATTGCTTGGTATTTTTTTTCCTACCTCCCCTCTCCAGTATATTTCACCTCAGCTGCAAAGACAGCACCCTGATTTCATCTCCATGAGAAAAAAACAACTGAGTGGAGAAAGGTGTCTGTTTTGTTTTTTTTTCTCATTACCACTTTCAGAATTTTCAAAGAAGACAGGCCTTTCACCAAGAAATGCTTCAAGTTTTGAGCTATGTGCAAACACTTGAGAAACCAATGATCTGCTTTGCAGCAAAAGCGTAACTGATAAGCACTTTCTGAGAAGTAAACCACCTGCAGTTTACACTGGAAACAATGCTTGTGTTCCTTTCATAATGTTTTATTACTTCTGATGTTTAATGAAAATTTTAGAAAATTTTTCAGAACCATATATGACCTTCCTTCACTACAAGTGAAGGTTACAGAGAAAGGAACTGGGTTCTTTAAGAGATTTTTAGTGAGGTATGTGCCTCCTTGCTCTCTGACTATAGGCAGACAGGGTCAGAGGGTAATGCACGTGCTTATTCTAAAGCTCAGCTTTTTCTGGCTGCCTTCTCTCTCACTTTTCTTTTTCTTTATTTTCTTTATTTTCTCCCATCATCCTGATTTTTTTCTTTGTAATAAGCAGAGTTATCAACGGTTTGAACTGGTCTGTGCCAAGCTCTGTTACTGAGCCATCTTGCTTCCTTGCCCAGGGCACTGTATTTACTCTCTGAACTGTGAAGCAGTTACTCTTTAGTTTATTATGGCCTTTGTCTCCATTTATTAATCGGTTTTCCCAGCAAATGGCACTTGAAGTACATTGCTGAATACACTAATCATCATCTGAAACCGACTCTGCTGCATCAACCCTCTGTACCGCGCAGTGTGTGTTTCTCCTGCGCTCTCTGCGGCCTGGCATATCCTCTTCAGACAGGCTTATATGACAGGTAACCCCTGCAGAACAGCTATATGATCTTGAGTCTGTTTCCTGCTGAGTAAGCACTGATTTCTTTAAGGACTTGTGGGAAAAATCTGTTTTAATTCTCTGGTGAATCCTGCAGTTACAGAATCTGGCTTGGTGGAAAGGAGCCACACCACTGGCTCTGCAACTGTGTGCTGTGTGAAAGAGGCCTGGCGAGTGGGAAGAAACCTTGTAAGTCCTCTGGAGATGCAAATGCAACTGCTACTGCTCTCCTGCAGAGGAGACCCTCTGATCATGCTAAGTATCCCAAAAAAGGAAGAGAAGGAGTGCAAGCAGTTTTTACACCTCCAGGGAAATGCAATCATAAACTCTGATCTCATGCTAATTTATGCTAATAAAAGGACTCCAGCAGACTTTGGAATACGCCTGCAGGTAAGGAGGAATGATATCATTTGAACCTCACTGTTGATAACAACCAGAAGGATGATATTATGGTATTATCAGTCATGGCAGTACTGTTAAAACTTTTGGACAAAGGTTAGGAGAAGTGTAAGCAGGAGCAGGAGAACTCTCCGGCTCTGCTCTTACTCACTCGTCCCTCTTCTCTTGGCCAGTTTGGTCCCTCTTGTGACCGGGGGCTCTCTCTGGGACAGACCAACATGCTGTGGGGTACTGAGGTGGTACTGTGGGTGTGCAGATCCCCACAGCCCTCTCTTTTACTCTCTGCTCTCCTAGAACCCGGAGTTTCATCCGTGCAATAGCTCTCCAGTGCTCTGCAAGGTAGAGGAAGAAACCTCAATCCCTTCCCCTAAGCCTCTCCAGGAGAAAAAGAGGACATGCTACTCTGTGAAGAAAGGCAGGGTAGGGACAGTCAGGGCAAGATGGGGTCAGGGCACGTTAAAGGTAAAGAACAGGGTGAAAGGACTAGTATTAATTTTGCCCCAGGGAATGACTCCAGTAATTGGAGGCTGACTAGGTTTAGCTCAGTTCCTGGGAAAATAAAGGGAAGTTCGTATGGAATTCAGTCAAAGAAGAACTAAGTGAAAGAATATGATTAATGCCACTGAAACAGTTTTATGGTAAGTATAAGGAAACTTGCCAAACAAAGCTGATTTTTGTGCTTTGATGAAACTATATATTTGGTTGACAAAGATAACTACATAGTAATAATGTATGAGAAACTGTGTTGGGCATATGAGTCAGTAGCGCCCTGCATTTTGAGTCTAAAAATGAACACTGTGCAATATCAATACAGCTTGTGTGAACAGCACCAAGAGGAGGCCAAATAACAAACCTCAAAGAGCCAGCGAGAAGTCCAGGAGAGGCTCATGCAGATTAGGGCAGTGCTGGAAGCTGTTTAATCCACTGATGTAACAATTTAATCTATAATCTAAATGAACATGAAATCACTGTTGCTAACAGCAGGGGTTGGCAATGGATAGCAGGACAGAAGACAGAGATGCAATCAGTCACGCAGAGCGATCAGGCATGGTCTGACAGCAAAGGGCTACTTAGTCTTGGAAAGCTGGAAGATGTGAGTGGGAGTAGATGGGGAAGTTTTGGCATAGTGGGTGGTGGTGATGAGTCTGAAACATTCAAGATCTTAGAGGAGATTAAGTGAAATGGGCTATTTTTGATCCTGAGTCCATAAAGGGTCTGTCTTAGACCAAAGGCAAGCTCCAGGACACAAGACCCTCCCTGACCCCCTCTTAAGCTTCCTAAGCAACAGAGAGCCTTTTCCTCCCCAGTACATCTCTAGCCAGGGCTGTGGAGAAGACACTGCTGCATGCATCCCACTGCCAAGTGGAGTGCAGTCCCACTGTCCTTTAGTGTGAACAGCAGTTGAGTAGTTCAAAGCCCATGTGCACAGCAGAAGAGAGAGCCTTCAGGTTCTGCCTCCTGGTGCCATTTGCTTGATTAATATGCTCGGGTCTGCCATAAGGGAAGATTGTGCTGTTTCTCTGTGGAGTAGGATCACTCTTTGTGCAAACTGATACCCTCTTCCCTGCCATCAGCCTGGCAGGAGCAGGTAGCAGCAGGAGAGCAGTTGCCTGGGAACTATGCAGCACAGCCCAGTGGGAGAAGCAGTGAGGTCAAGTGACAGTACCCTTCTCAGGTTTACCTGTTTGTTGGGGGTTTATTTCTTGTTTGTTTCTTTGTTTTGTTTTATTGTTAGGGAATTGCTTTTCTAGTGTGAGAAAACTGTGTACCACTGCCGAGGGGAGGAAGCAGAGGCTTGGGAGGCAGCTGGCACACTAAGTCATCTCATGTCACTGCCAGCCGGGGATTTTTTTTCCCTCCACATAAGTCTTCTCTGGGGTAGTTGAATCCAGCAGTCAACATATGAATAGAGAAGCCAGCAGTGCCTGCTGTGTACTGCACTGACCAAACGTATTTCAGGCCAGCAGCTGATCCAGGGGGCTCAAGAATATCTTTACAGAAAAGATGTTTCTTCTGCTAAAAATAAAATCAGATGAAACATGAGATGAAACAAAGAGAGAGCATTTGTACATAAGTCTTACTAGAAAACACATTTGTTTCAATAGTTTCCACAGAGCATAAACACACCTGTTTGAGGTCAAGTGCCAAACCCAACTCTCTCTTAAAGACTAGCTTTTTCTGACTCATCTCAACACTGCTGTTCATCCATTCCTCTTTGTCTAGCTGTGGTTTTCAGCAGTTCAATGTCTTCTTTATTCTCCCTGGACTTGGGAGAAATTAACTCTCGCCTGCCTGAAGGTGTATTCCCCAATACACTACTGTAATAGCTCTGTGATATTTGAAACGGTATTGCTGTATTGTCACTGTTGTTTTCCTATTTGCTTGTCTCTGACATTATTCTGTACAGCCTGACAGGAAAATAGCCAACAGGAAAACTGAGATATTGTTGACATTCATAAAAATAACTTGTCTTCTTCATAGTTTTTCACACACAGATTTTTTTCTTACTACTTCTGTTACAAGCACCCTAAACCATCGGCAAGTGATTTCTGCAGAAAAAAATTCAGGGATTTTGGTACAGTGCATCTTTCTGGCCTACATTTAGGTGCAGTGCCTTGCACAAACGGACCCAAATGGCCAAAACATCCAGATTTCCCAGGCTTATAGTGAGCCCTATCCTGAGGGGTTGGTCCATGGAGGTCCCAGCAGAGGCACAATGGCTCTCGTGCCAGATCCATTGGACATATGCTGAGCATTTCAACAGTGGTGTATGTTTGACATAACACCTTCTGTGTACACATGCATGGTTTGGCCATCCTCAGAACCATCCTGCTATGTCTCCATACATCATGGCTAGGCTTCGCAAACAAAGATTTGGGAACACAGAATAAGAAACCCCTCAGCAAGCTCCAAAAATGAGTGTCCAGAAGAGGAAGGACTGAAGCATCACTCCCTGACTGTAAGCAACAATTGTTTTATTAATGTGGTCTACCTTGTTTCTCTCCCTAGAAGCGTACTCTGAGGAATGTTTCAGTTTCTACATATCTGACTTTTTCTTGGTTATCTGATGTTCCAAAGGTTTGCATTGTAGGTTTGTTTTCCTTTATGTGAGCTGTTGTTAGGCTACTTATAAAAGCATGACAATTGCCCTAAGTGATGAATCATCAAAACATGCCAAATGGCAGCCCTCTTGCCCGTAAGCTTTTTGTGAGTATGTGGTTTTTCTTTCCCTTCCTGCAGTTGCTGCTTTCATCCTTCCTCCTGTGCACACCGAGGAACTGATTACACTGATGTAATTCCACTGAATTTGAGGGGAGTACCTTTCAAATTATATTGGTGAGACACCCTTCTATCCTATAGTTGTATCTAATGGCATAAAATCAGTGCAACTGTCAGAAGCTATGAACTCTACAGGTAGGACTGATTAGACCTTAGGGGACCATGCAGATATTCTGTAACTTGCCTGAAGGTACCCAAGTTTAGCCTCCTGAGACTCCAAAATTTTATCTCTGGCTCTGACTACATCTAATTTATTCTCTAGTTGATGCAGAGTTTTTGCCTTCTATCTCCCTCCTACATGGTTTCCCATCTCTCTGCATCTTCCTTTCTTTTCCTCATTATTGCTTTTGCCCTTCAGCTGCATGTTGTAATAAAGTGTGCTTTTTTTTCCCCAAAACAATTCTGCATGAGGCTGTAGTGGAGCTAAGGCTGTGGTAAAAGGAAAGATACCAAAAATGTATTAAGTGGTACACTGCTGGTTAATCTAAAAAACAATGTCTTGTGTTAGTCAAACAATAGATCATTTGATAAACTATCTGCAGCCGAAAGGATAATTTTCAAAGGGCTGTCCACCCGCAGCACAAAATCTAAGGATAAGAGGTAAGCTTCAGATTGAACTCCCAGCCAAGGACCCTTGCCACCCTTTCCTATTCTTTCTTTGGGGTGGAGGTGAGCACGCAAGAGCTAGGGACTAGGACATTTGACAAGGTCTTTTTGTTATAGCAAGAAACAGCAAAATGGAAAGGAGGGATAAGGATGGTGAGGGATGGAAAAGATTGATAATTGTTTCCTTGGCAACTGAAACCGTGGAGCCTCATGCAAGAATCCCTGAGAAAAATCCTAGATGATCATAATGGTCTCTTCTGCCTTCAGACTTTGTTCCAGGCTAAGTTTACACATCACAGTGTGGTGCTGCATAAAGGGATAGAGTTAGTGCTAAATGGAAACCAGAAGCTGTATGGTTGTAAGAAATCCTTGGGAAGAAGAGAAGCACTGTTGTCTCCTTTTCATAAAACGGGGAACATTTTACAATGCAAAAGATGAAAAGATTGAATAACCTGGCAAAGATTATTAAAAATGTCTTTTGCAACACAGAGGACAGGGACATTCCAAATTTGTGCCTGTCTCTCACATCACTGCATTGGAAACATAATCCCCATCAATTAAGGCTGCACTGAAGATGTCCAAGGAATTAGCAGAAGGGCTAAGGGAGCAGAAAGCAGGTGAAGTGGCTGCTGTTAAATGACATTTAGTGCAGTTTGCCCACCGCATAGTTCAGTGCTCCACAGGGGGTGCCAGCACAAAAGGGTCCCAGTCCTGCACAGCGTTCGGCTGCAGCAGCAGTGAATCTTCATTAGTGGATTTAAATGTAAGAACTAGGGCATATATATGAATATTAATGAAAGAAAGATTGACTAACTTCGTGCTATTAAAAGATTTCTAGTCTCAAAGAGTAGGTGGAGCCTTTTGAAAAATGTATAATGAAATACAATATGTGATACACATATTGTAGCTCTAAGAATGTGGATTTTGATCTCTTCCAATTTTCTGTTTATACAGTGCTTTGCAAGTGGGAAATGGAAAGATGCCTTCATTTGAACATTTTTCTTTTTCCTTCTCTATGTCCCGTGTACAGGTGTTTATTAATGCAGAATTTCATGGCCACGCATTCTGGGGAGCCACTTGGCAGTGGGCAGCAAGTATTGATTTCTGCTCCAAAAATAGACCATCAAATGCTTGTATATTTATAGATGTATGTATGCATGTATATATATGCATGTATATATATATAAATGCATGTGCGTATATATATGCACATATATATATGTATATATATGTGTGTGTATATATATAAATGGGTAGTGCAAAAGACAGAGCGAGGTTAAATCAGAATAGTAATTAATAACCTTGCCAGTTCCAACGCAAACTTCTGTGCAAGCAGTGCATGTAGCAGATAAATGCTGGAAAGGGTATTATACAGTTCCATGCCTGTGAAAGGCATCCCCGAGCAAGAGGCTGGGGCATTACTACACATTCACTAGAAACCAGAGACTCGGGGCAGCAGAATTTCCAGACAGTCATGTGAGGGTGAAGTGCTGCAGCATCAAGGCAGCCAGTCCACTTGTTTCTGTCTGTTCATGATGTTAAATAATTGCTGAGGCCTGCATCACATTCAGTTACTTCTTAGAGTGGCTTAATGATAGGAAACCAGCTTTGTGAGTGATTCTCTGTGCAAGGGAGTGGAGATGTTACACGTGTCTGTCTGATGCTCTGCAAGGAGCACTGCAACTGTGGCAGTTCTAACAAAGCAGATGAAGAAAATAAAAGGATCCTTAGAGAGCTGATCTATATTTTTTTTTATTCTTTGGCATCTGTGATGGAGGTGGCTGGCACAGAGCACAAAATGAAATTTGTTTTCCCCAAGACATTCTTCTGGGCTAACAATAATTTCACAAATAAAATATTGTGTAAGTAAAGTGCCACAATGGCCATGTTTGCACGCTCAGTGAGAAAGGGTTAATATAGAGCATGCCAGCCAAAATAGGATGGGAGAATCCTGCCTTACTATCTGAAGTATTCCTTAAAGATAATTAGTAATGGGGTATCTAGGTGTGTTTATCTGGGTGTGTGACTCTTTAATTAGTGTGTAAAAGGTGAAATGCAACAGTGAAAGCAGTGATTTTTCTTTCTTATCTACTTTTAAAAATCTTACTTGGTTTTTTCCCTCCCCTCCTCTGCTTATTTTTCACCCTTTAATAACCAAAATATCCTGTCTCCAGTTCCTCTTCTTTGATGAAGGTCATTTGGACACCTGAATAATGATGTCAGATAAATGTGTAGCTTTTATAAGGAACAGAAATTTCACTGCCTGGAGAGGCAACTGTTTCTATAGGACAAAAAAAGATGGAAGATATTTAAGGCAGTGAAAATGAAAAAAGAATTTAATTTTACTATTTTGATTTATGGGTATCCAAAATGTGACATCAAGGTTGAGATTGATTTCATGTAACATTACTGATCCACAAGAAAAGCCCTAGTTATCGAAGCTTTCCTCTATAGACAAAGGAGAGAGGCAAGGCCAGAGGCTGATGTCTGTCCTACCTTATAAGGAAATTAATATTATTTCTTTGCATTCAGAACAAAGAAATGGAGCTTAGAGACTGAGTTTCAAAGAAATATGCATGTAACTTCAGTTAGAAAGGATCTATTACATCTGTCTTGGTTGAGTCAGGGAATGCAAGTTCTCTCCAAAGTGGATGTAAGAATGGTTTCCTCCTACCCAAAAGGAGAGGTCTGTAATCAATCAAGGATACAGTAAATTTAACACAAATGAGGAAATGCAGGATAGGTATTTCAGAGGAACAGGAAGAAAGGAATGTAGTGGAGCAGACGTCAAACCTTCCAAAGCTTCAAGGAAGTATACTCTACAGTATGATGTTATCCACATTTTTCAAGATGTACATTTTTCCTTCCAGAAAGGCAGATCACTTGGCTGGGTTAATTCTTTAACTTGATTTGAGGAACATATGACATAGACTCTTATAAGCCTCAGCTTCTTTGGTATTTTTCTTGAAGTCCTAGATCCTGGAGTCATGTGATTTAATAAAAACTTGGACTTCACATAAAAAGAAAAAAAAAGTTCAATTTTTTTTCTTAGATTGTACAGTAAAACTTGAAGACACAAACTGTAAATGTCCCAAAAAGGGAAAATCAAATACTAAACCAGATATGTATGATCCCTTAGCCAGCCTTATGATATCTGAATACTCAGATTTGAACACCAAGTAGACGTTAATGTAGTGTTAACATCATCCATTGCCTGCCTTCCAAAACTATGTTAGCTGTGTTATATATGTAAGGAAAAAAGGATGTAATTCCCTGTATGGCCTTCCTCTTTTCTTCCCCTTCCCCTGTGTATTCATAAATCCACACTTTGCCCTATATGTGCAGCTCAAGAGACATTTAGAGGTACAATTATGGTGCAAACATCACTGGGTCATTACCACAAAAACACAACAAACCACTCTAGCTAAAGTATATGTATTGCAGGCCTGTGATGTTAAAATCAGATTTCCTTAAAGTGCCTTTGGTTGCAGACAATGAAAACAGCCTGTATGGCAGTAAGACCACTGAAAATAACTTCTTAAGAAAGGATCCATTTTTACAATAGCAGCATTTCATCTGATGTGCAGACCTCGGTTCATAACTGAAAGTGAGACAGCCAAGGGAACTAGTAGGATTAGGTTATGGGAATTCAACCGAACAATGTTTTGCATTCAGATAATTGCATAAAATTGGGCTATTAGTGTAAATTTTGCAAATTGCAATAACATAAAACAAAGAAAAATATTCCCAGTGTATACATTCAACTAATGTGCTAAAAGGGAACCCCAACTGATTTCAGACAGAGCACAGAGAACTTCCATTAACTCTTCAGAGCTGTGTCCAAATATTGTTTTCAGCCTCACAGGTTCCTCAAATGGACTTTCAAAGAGAAACTCTTTTTATCAAACACTAAGTAAATAAACATAATTTAACAGTGAACTTGTGGTTTTCACTGGCAAGGACACTACTAACATGTCCTTTATCTGACCTTAATTTAACGTTGCATAAAATATGACTGAAAAGAACTGGAGAAGGAAAGAGTTCCATCTCAAATTGCAGCTGCCTGCTCCAGTAGCTCTCCTGACCACACGTCAGCAGCAACTGCAGCTCGTGCCTTTTTAACTTCTTCCATGGGACAAGATTACTCTGTCCTGTGGCTTTCCCCTAGCTCAGCAGAAAAGTTATCAGGAGAGGTGTCCTAAATCCTCCTTTGTCTTAACTTCTTGGTCTTTACTTTTTGCCCTGCGTTCACTCTTGGGACTCAACCTCAGTGTTTAGAACGAGCATTTGCAGAGGTCAGTTTTAGAGGCGGCTTTTGGCAATGCAGCTCCACTCCAGTAAAGTCATCACAGCAGACAAATACTGGCCCACCACAGACTCAGGCTAATTATTCTAGTGCTTTGACCTCAGCCTGGGTAATGCCTGCTGCTGTGGCACCTGAGAAGGAAGGCTGCACTTAGTGATGCTTTTATCTTTATTGAAGGCTTGGCTGCTCAGAAGCATGTGCCAGCCACATGACTCGCTGGGCTGCTGAGGCGAACGCCCATGTCACTAATGCCTCTGTGGGGTTTAGAGGCAGTTTCACATTTGCCTGTGTCTTTCCTCCCATTTTTGAAGGAAGGGAAATAATTTTAATGATTTGTGTGATGAACATAAAATCAGACAATATCAAATAACCAATTAATGCATCTGTGTCAGTAATTCAATCTTGTTTGTTCCCAGTGTTTTTCAGCTTAAAATCCGTATCAGAGTACAGAAGAAAACACCACATCAGCAACCTGTAATGAATGTTAAACGTGAAAGACAGTTGAGCTGTGAATAAGAGGTACCTTAGTAACACCAGAGCTTTCAGCTCATTTCTCTGTCACTGAATTTAGCAGCAGAGTAAGCCTTTCATGGCATCTAATGTTGTTCCCTGAACTCTGCTCTGTGCCCAGTCTACTTAAGCCTTAAAATTCCAAGGGTTTTGTCGCTGTTCTTGGAGGGTGATTTCCATGCTGGTGTATCCCACTGCCAGAAATTTTATCCGGAGGTTCTGACTCAGGTTTGCCTTTTTTTGGATTAAATTATTTCTCTTTCAAACATTGTCCTTAACAAGCTCTTCTCTTTCTTGACAGTTAAGGCTTTTCAAGTGTTTTATGCCTCTCTATTATGTCTGCCTGTCACAAGCCTGTACAATGGTTTTTTAAAGTTTACTTAGGGCACAGCTGCACTGTGACACACCATGGTGCAAATATCCCTGAGGCAAAGCTGAATGAGCTGGCTCCAAAACTGGGATTTGTACTCTGGCTGTTTAATAGAGAGAGACAAGAACCATCTTTTCTGGCTCACTTTGCTCTGTGTCTGTTGAATTTGATACAAAAGGGTCCTGGTTTGCAGGCAGGGTTTGTAAGCTCTACTTTTGGAGAAGAAAAAAAGTAGTGAAAGTAACAAGGAGTTGCACACCCCTCTGACTGCAGTGTTCAGTGCTAGACAAGGGTGTTCGGTGGGGGACAATGCTGGTTGAAGCAAACAATGTGAAACATGGTTTAGGAATCACAGAATTTGGGCCTCAAGTGTAGTAACATAACGTAAGTTTCTTGCTTTTCAAAGGTTTGGATGGTGACATTTCACTGAAAGATGGGGAAGCAACACGGGGAGAAAAGGTCTTTAGGGTGACATAAAGGCAGGAAGACTGCAGGAAGATGAATGTGAATGAAGAAAAAAGAGTAAAGAACAGAAGTGTAGGTATTTTGTGACAGCTATTGAATGGGAGGGAGCCTGGGGTTGTAACTTCTAGAGGGACCAGAAACCATTAGCAGTAGGAAACCAAAGTAGATTTGAGGGAAGGGAAAAGGGCTGTTAAAACATTTCTCTCAGGAAGATCAAGCTACTAGCATCTGTCAGAAGGAGCAAAAGCTCACTAGAGGGTAATGTCATGGACAAGGTTTTGAAAGTGTACCTTCCAACTGTTCCTTCTAAAATCTGGCAAAGCATCTACTGATTGATCTTACTTTCCAAAAAACACTGATCCTTGACTGACAAAACTTACTGATCTACTTTGTTCATTATATAATTTAGGAAAGCATTTGAGTAATTTTTGGTATAAACTGTATCTGGGCTGGTCAGGAGGAAGCCTTATCTTTTTATATGAAGTCTAAATGGTTTCTGGAATTGGATGGGAGATGTACCCTGAATTATGAAGTGATGACTAGAAACAGATGTGGGGGAAGATTTTGCAAGGTCTGGATATTTTTTGGAAGTATTTATTGACATTGCATAAAGTGGCAGGAAGGTTTGTTGATTCTGTTTTGTGGGAGGAGTTTAACAGATGTATGTCTAAGTGACCTTTTCAGTGAGCACTCTGTTTAAAATGAGATTACCAGGGATATTTTATAGTAAATTCACTGTACTTGAAAATTACTTTCCTTAAGGTCCAAAACTACGCAAACAAGGGTTGCTCTTTTTTTCGTGTGTCATTCCATAACGAAGAGAAACAATCTAATTGCTGGTATGAACAATGCTATAGCATTATTATAGTATTATTTTTAATATGGTAAGTTAGCTAAGTGGAGATGGAATTATTTTTGGTTGCTCAGTGAATAAGAATGAAGGATAGTTTGAGAGAGCAAAATGTATCTGCGGTGCAATAATTTCTGAATATGGCATGTTTCTGTTATAAAATGATAGATTTTGAACAAAATGTCGTAGTTAAAGTCAAGATTGTTTGCAGATATGAAGGAAAAGAGACCAACGGCTCAGAGATCCACACACCTCTTTACTGGAGGAACACCAAGCCCATTTGTTCTGACGTCGCCTCAGAAGAACTGAAGAGACAGGAATTTGAGGTAAAAGGTTTTGGCAAGTTGTGAAAGTGAGGGAGCCAGAGAAGGCAATCAGAGTAACCATTCTTAGGAGGAGTAGTATGAAGCTGTATATCAGAGACATTTGTTGCAGACCCAAAGCCAAAGGTCCAGGAACTTAATTAAATAGACAGCCTGAGATATTTGCAAAGAGATAACGAGCCTTTCAGCAAAACAGATATGCACTTGGGAAGTCTCTCTAATGTCTCAATGAAATCTATAGTGGAAAATAGGGAAGAAATAGACTGTTTCTCAGAGTTACCTTCGTATATTCATGTATTTCTCCAGCTTAGAAGCTCAGGATGGAAAACACAGCATAGATGCTTCTCTTGCCTTTTTACTTTTTGCATAGGGACAATCTGGTATTTGTACGGGCATTTCTGGTGCCAGTTGCCAGTACGGCTTCTTACACAGTTACAACATGAGACCATACAGGAGTATCTTGTTAAGCTACACAAATACAAAAATTGATACCCTAATGAAGTTTGGGGTTTTTTTCCCTTTCACTTTCTAACCTAGCAAACATACTTTCTAGTACCTTCCTTTGACTTTCTAGAACAAAACCAATCTGTTTCATTAGCTGGCTTCTGGTGCCAGCACCTGTTGGTACTGTACTTCATCAGCTAGTTAAAAGGAACAGGGCAGAAGTATCCTGGAGCACAGGTCTGAATCAAGCAAAGTATGCGAGTTCAGAAATAGAACAGAGGAGCACAATAAGACTGAGCTGTATTGTTCTGTAAATGGCTTGTGCCGTTTTTATGTCACATACCATGAGACTTTCCATAACACACCGCTTTGCGGAAAGTATAAGAAAAACGTTAACGAAAATAAGCACTCTCTGCTCCCTTAGACACAAGTGTTGGTAAGAAAACTAGTCGTCTGAGAGCATTGGGAATAGCCCAACAAATTGTCTGAAGGTCTTCACAAAGCCAGGCTAGAACGCTGCCCTCAAACATTTTTCTCAAGGGGTAGGTCAGTCAATTGGAAACATTGACAAAAATCTATTTCTTCACAAATTTCAGCAGCAGCAAAAGAGCAGGAGAAAAAAAAACTGTTGTTTTTTAACACAAATATTGTTCACAGAAGAAAAATATATTAGCAGTATTTCTGGTCAGTGAGTCCCAAACTAGTAATAACTGGAAGTTAAATTACTGTGCAGTTGTCTGGATCCATTGGAAATAATGTTGATGGTTTCTGATTCACTCCATTGTCTCTGAACCAGGGTTCTGATGTGCAATTTTGAGAATCATGTTTCTGGATTTGGGTATTACATTTACCACAAAACGCAAGGGGATTGGAAAGTGCATTGAGGTTGGCAAGAGGGTCTTATTTCACACATTTTCTTCGGGAAAAACCTGGGCAACTAGAAGAAGTGAGCACTTCCACAAAGAGCCTTCTGAGGACGCTCTTGTTTCTGTCATTGCAATGTGGGTGCAGGTTTTCACTGCTGAGGTTTCAACTTCCAAATGCCCCTCCGTGTGTGCTCACTTGAGAGGTTCCTATCTACAGTGTTGTGCAGGTTTCCCCCCACTTGCATCCGTCACAAAGCAAACTCTCAGTTTCCAGGTGAAGCCTGTCATCATAAATCTAATCATACTTTGCACAGCCTTTGATTTTTTTGCATCCTCAGCCTTGACCCAGTAATAAATCAGAGTAGCCGTCACTGTAGTGGAAAGCACAGTAATGTCAAAAGCTTCCTGGTGTATGTGCAATGGGAAGTCATTCAGCAGTAAGTAAATAACCCTTGCAAGTCACACTGTTAGAAAAGATTACTTCTACTCTCTCCTTAAGCAGGATGTCTCATATCTTATTCCATAGCACCATGGATCGCAGCAGGAGACCATAGGGAAGAGAATTTCTCACCCTCCAAATCAGTTACTTCTTGTAGTGGATTCTTTTGCAAGCTGCAGAGTAAAACTTAGTTAAAATTATAGCTAGTTTCACTTTATGATTTTGCAAGATTCCAGGATTTCTGGCCTGTATTCATATCCTAGCAAAATCTGTTATAGTTTTTCATATTTTTGTTTTAGTGGAATCTGAAGCCTTCTATAGATCTTTAGAGTTTTGTTTGGTTGGTTTTGTTTATATTGATATAATTAACTGGCATTCTTAAGATACTTCCTAGAAGCATGTAAGGTGTTTGGGGTTTTTTTGCTGTTCCAAAGGGAAAGCAAAAACGTAATCTCCACCACAAATTCCAGCATGTTATCTGACCAAGGGTATGTGTGGGAAGTTCTTGCTGGTTATTCTGTAGCACCTTTTATCTACATCTGTAACAGGTGAAAAGAATAGAGAGAAGGTGGTGAGGATGTGCTGACACAGCCTGAAGAAGTCCTGAGGAATGCACAAACAGAAGTACAGGCTTGAAGCTGTAACCAAAAGAACATGTCTTTTGTAACAATTCCTGCTACACAGAGGAAAACAGGACTTTCTTGTAAATGAGAAGTACACTGAAGAAATAGCTGAAGGCTACATAAATGGAAGATGGAGAAAAACTCTGTAGTTGGTCTTAAATTGGTGGGAGTCAGCTACCATGAAGATAATTCATTTGGATAACTCTATCCTGGTTCAAGACAAATGGATGAAGTAAATGTCAGCCAGATTGACACAAACAGTGTAGCTTTCCAGGAAAAATGGGGACTAGGACTGCAAAATATCAAAGAATCTAAACAACAGTACAAAGATACTAAAGTTAATGTAATTACTAAGAGGAGTAGGAGCCACAGCTGCAAAAGCATTGCCCTGAATATGGTTCCAGTGAAAGAGGAGGCTAAGCAGGACAGAGGATCATATGAGAGTAGGGAAATTCTTTCACACCTTCTGGGAGACAACAGACCAAAGCAGAGGGTGAACTGTAGCATAACAGGTAGCTGCCTCACAGTTCCTCTTTCAATGCCAGTTGTTATTTAACAATGGAACTTTTATTTAGAGGTGTCTAGTGGAATGTGTAAAATTGCAGGGGAATAGAGAATATGTGATCGAATGTGACAGTTCTTAAATTTGCCCTGGAAGTGGGGAAGTAACATAAATACCAGTTTGGTCTCAAAAGACACAGAAACTAGGGAACAAGAACCCAAACACAAGACAGGATTATTTTCGTGAACTGAACTCTGGGAACTGGAGCAGGAAATCGTGTTAGCTGAGACAGTGAATGAGTTAGCAGTTATGGCGTATTTCATTATGGATAACATCTCAGAAATGTGAGAGAAGTTGTCTCACACTTTAGTCTGGGAAGTTACCTTTGGATCTTGGTGAAACAAATTATCTACATGAATTTTGAAATGTACTACGGGCAGCCTTATGTGCTCTGTTACTAAAGGCACTGTTAGGATGACGAAATGTGGTATCAATGAAGATGATAGGGTCTGAAATATGTTGTGTAATTAAGTATTTCAAGGGTCCTAGCTGCCAAAGCTCCCACTGAATCTGAAGCAGGGATGGATTCCCATTCACTTGCTAAACACTTCTGAGGGCTAGCTTATTAAAAGAAAAAGAAAACCACATTTTGCAAAGAGAAAGAGTATGTGCCTTGCACACCCCAATGCCAAACATATATGCACACTGATGCTTACAATGAAGGCATATTGGAGTAACGTGGGGGGGTTAAAGCTTTTGGTGGCTATTGTTTAGCCTGCACTGCAGATCTGCAGAAGAGGTTGGGAAGGACAAGAGAAACTGAGGGAGATGGCAGCAAGGAAGCACCTGACATGGCATGTATCCGCAAATGATGGGTAGGTAATCATAAAAAAAGGCTAGAGTGCTCTTTTGAGCTGGGCTGTTTTCAGGGACTGGCAACTAGCAAAGAAAAAAAGCTGTGTCCTAATGGGTTCTGGTTTTAGTAAATTAAAAGGAACATCAAAGACATTCTTCTCTCTATCAGCAATGTAATGCAGCAGAAACAATCCTCAGGCTTTGATTTTTCTTCTTATTTGCTCAGATAAAAGAAAAAAAAGTGGGTGTTATGCAAGTATTTTTGCATTCAGTTTTCTGCTAGATGTTTCAAAAACCATGGGGTGAGGTTTTTTTGTCCTACTGTAGTCGTTTTCTTGCAATGTTTAACATCTTTTCATGGGATTTTATAGCTTAGGTTTTTAGTTTACCTTTAAGATATGGGTTCTAAACACCCATAAAATGTTCTGTAAAACATTGCTCCACTGTACAAAATGAAAGAAAATTATATTGTACTGACTGAGACTTTTAGAATGAAAGTGTAGGTCTTGTGCTAGAAGGCCTGAAATACTCATCAGAGTGATTGCCTTTGATAAAAGAGAAGGAATCCATGGACTTTTTAACCCTGAAAATGTCCAACCTAAAACTAGCTGGTTTTTTTGAGATTTTGTGCCCTCCCCTTACTCACTATGTCTATATTGAGCCACAGCTTCAGCTGATGTGATTTCAGCTTTGCTCGTTTCCACTGCCAAGGATTGGCCATGCTTTATTTTCCTTTGCTGTCTGAGTGATACTATGTTGTGATGTCCAGCTAAAACTTATTGCTTTATTTCTCTGTGTCAGCAAAATGAATCCTTTGCCCTTTCCATCCATCTCTGGGAGTAACTTGTTTCTGTTGCGACTGATGTGTGCTGAGAAAAGCATAAGAAAGTCCCCTGATGAACTGATAGTCTAATTGTGAGTGCAGCTGGAAACTACGTGAGCACAGCTCTAATTTGTGGTGGCACCTTTTCCCAGCTGTTACTGATGCTCCTTAGTGACTGTGTGCCCTGGCAGCCAAAAGGTGTCCTGGATTGCATCCAGCACAGCATCTCTGGCCAGCTGAGGGAGGTGATTGTCCTGCTCTACTCTGTGCTGGTGCGGCTTCACCTTGAGCACTTGGGTGCAGTTTTGAGTGACACAATGTAAGAAGGATGTAAAGCTATTAGAAAGCGTCCAAACGAGGGCCATGAAGATTGTGAAGGATCTAGAAGGGAAAACATACAAGGAGTGGCTGAGGTCACTTGCTCTGTTCAGCCTGGAGAAGAGGAGAATGAGGGGAGACCTCATTGCAGTCTACAATTTCCTCACCAGGGGAAGAGGAGGGGCAGACACTGATCTCTCTGCGGTGATCAGTGACAAGACCCGAGGGAATGGCATGAACCTCAGGGGAGGTTTAGGTTGGATATTAGGAATAGGTTCTTTCCCCAGCGGGTTGTTAAACACTGAACAGGGAAGTGGTCACAACACAAAGCCTGACAGAGTTCAAAAAGCATTTGGACAACACTCTCAGGCACGTGGTGTGGTTCTTGGAGCCGTCCTGCCCAGACTTTGGTGGTTTTGCGGGTCCTTTCCAGCTCAGGATATTCTGTAGTTTTATGACTGCTGTACTCAGCCGTGCTCCTGAGGAGAGCAGGGCTCGGGAAGAGCTCTGTGAAAGAGTCTCCCCATCTTTGTGCCCGATATCCCCCAAAGGAAGGCTAATGCTGCGTGGATGTCCTGCCACATAGCTATGTCCTCATTGCTGTGCCTTCGCCTTTCCCGCTGGCACCTTTATTACAGTTTCAGCTCCCAAACTCCGTGCACAGACTGTGGGAAGGCGGGGCTGACCCCAGGCACCACTCCGCCTGCCCTGGGGGCTGTGGGACGGGATCACCATCCTCCTGACCTCGCTGTGCCATAAGGGCAGCGCAGTCAGGAAACAGCGGGTCCTGCGGCCGCCCTGCTCACAGAGAAGGCACGGGGAGCCACCGGTGACTCAGCCAGCCCCTCGGCACTTCCAGCCCCGTTCCCGGGACGAGGCGGGCGGGAGGCGCCGGGCGGAGCTGCCACCGCCCCGCCCCTCGCGGTTCCCGCGGGGGCGCGCCCTCGGCCCCGCCCCTCCGCTGCCCGCCGCCCCGGCGG
>NW_020897714.1:23982218-24086292 GCF_003984885.1 Neopelma chrysocephalum
GGCGGGCGAGCGGCCCGGCTGTGCGCGCCGCCGCGGGCCGGGCTCCGCCGGGGCAGCGCGTCGCTGGCGGGTGGGGAGCGAGCGGGCGCAGGGCGGTGGGTCCGGGCTGCCGGGTCCGGGCTGCCGCCGCCGACCGCCGCCGTCTCCTCGCACGTGAAGGGCCGTAGCCGCCCGGTCGCGGAGCCCCCCGCCCCGCAGCGCGGGGGCTGCCCCTCCGCCTGCCGAGCCGCGTCGCTCGCCCCCGCCCGCCGCTCCTGGGAGGCGCCGCGGCGCTGCCCCCGTGAACACTCCCCACGGGGTGGGCGTGGGGAAGGGTGGGTGCTGCGGCGGCCTCCCGTCCGCGGGCGTCCCAGCCCCGCCGGCGGTGGATGCGCCCGGGAGGAGCCGCCGAGCCCGCCAAGCCCTTCCAGCCCCCCGCGGGGGGGACGCGGGGGCCGCCGCGATGACTTGACGCCGGGCCGGGCCGTGCCGTGCCATGGAGGGGATGACACGCTCCGTGGTGGCCGCGGCGCGGTGGCGGCCGGCGCTGCCCGCGCTGCTGCCGCTGCTGCTCGCCGTGCCGGCGCTGCGGGGCTCGCCCGCCGCAGGTAAGGGAACAAAGGAGCCCCGGGGGGCAGGTGTCCGGGGCCGTGCCGGGAGCGGGGCGGTGCGGGGGGCGGCAGCGCCAGTAACAATGCGGCGGTGCCGGCGGGCGGGGGCCGACCGGGCTGGGCTGAGCGCGGGGGGCTCCGCCAGAAAAGGCGCGCATTGTTCGCAGCCAGACCGCGAAGGCAGCCCCGGGGCTCGGGGGATGGGACCCGGCCCGCGGGAGTGAAGGGGAGAAGCGGTGTGGGGAGGGGGGACCCGGCGTCTCGGACGTGTGGCGTGTCCTGTGCCAGCCGGCGGGCGCCCCGAGTTGTGGCCGCAGCGCCCGGGGCGTTTGAGGTGCCCCATGTCAGGCGGTGGGAGCACCTGCGAGGTGCAGGGCAGCCTGGCTCTCCTTCGCCTTTCCACTGAGAAAGCACCGGAGCCCCTCGAAACGCACAATGCGACTTTCCAAGCACTGCTGTGGCATGACTTGTGTGTGGAGAGAATGGTTCGGGCTCCAGGGGGTGGTGTATTCAGTAGGTATTTCGAAAAAGCCATGAATCAGTGACCCCCTTTTTTTCTCTCTTCTTTTCTCTAGTGGCTCTAGATATCAAAATTAGTCTGTAGTTAAGCAGACAGTTTAATCACAAAAATGTCTCATTTGGTTCTGCTCCCATAGCACTTCTTGGTTCATCTTTAATTCTTTTTCTTTTTTTTCAAATTTGAAACAACTACCATTTCTTGGAAAGGTACAATTTTGCTGTCAGTATAGGTTTTCTTTTTGTTAGATAACAGGTATAAAGTAATACATTTTTATCAACATCAGTAAGTTGTTGATAAGCAGTAAGAAGTGGTAAAAACCTGCATTAACCTGAAGTTGCATTTCATGAAGTTGACCAAGTAGTGTTGACTCTTTTACTTGAAGAGAATTGTGGTGATTATTGTTGGGTGCTTAAGAACCCTTGGTGTTACAAAACATGCTTATCTCTTTAATAATCCTTTATTTCACTTCAGAAAGTAGTTCGGTTTTGGTGGTGACTAGTTGGGTTTTCAGAGGAGTTGTGCTCTCCTCCAGCTCCCTTCGTAGCCAACACGAGATGTTCCATTCCAGCCTACATGAAAATTGATAATTTCTAGTAAACTTCAGCAGTTCTTTTTCTTAAATAGAACAGGCTTTGCATACAAGTAGGAGGCAAAACAATAGTTTCATAAGTTGGAGATTTGCTTGGGTTTTTTTCCCTCTTTAATAGAATGGCTGGGTTTCTTCTATATTTTCATAGTAAGTCAGTGAAGGCTTTTGTTTAATTGTTTCTCTAACACATCATAGCTCTTAATTAAACATGGCTGTGAATTTCTGTAAACATTTCTGTGATTATTGTGCATTCTTGTATAACTTAAAAACAGCAGTAGAAATGTTATGTAACTCAGCCAGTGTTTGGGCTACTGGAAGAGAGCATTCAGAGACAACATATCTTGCCCAAAGCAATGCTTTCCTGCTCGTTCTAGGGCAGGAGCCTTCAAGCTGTTTTGGTTTGAGAGCCCTCTAAGTTTTCTCTTCCCACGGGGCATGTGAATCATGTACAGTGAAGTTGAGCATAGTAAGAGCAAACTTGCTCTTCAGAGGATGCTTTTCATAGGCACCTCAGAAATGGTCCACTGATTGTAGAGATTTAAAGTCCGCAGGTTACAGAGAACAAGAATATCTTGTTCCTTTTGGTTAAGGTGAAATGCTTTATTAAAAAGTGTGACAGGAGCCTGATTTCTCTGTCAGGGACCCCTTATGTTTAGAAAATTTGGACACAGTCTTTGATCTTTTCTTTAGCCTTGAAATGTTTTGATGGTGTAATGGGTAGTGAGAAATAGAAGACCTGTATACTGACCATATGCAGTAGGCTTGGACAGCATTCACTTACCTGATCAACAGATTTACAACTCTTGTGTATCTCCCTAGGGTGCAGTTCATTTGCTTTTCAGTGCCATTTGGTCTTGACCAGTCTAGGAACAGCTCTCCTACAGGTCTGAGTTATGCAGAGGAGACATACAGTAAGAGTAGAATGACCACTTGCTCACAGTTGAAATAGCAAAGTCAACGTCAGCACTTAAGAAAATCTAATAGTTAATCAACTCAGGTTTTGGAATGCTTGATCCAGCTCCCACTGAAATCACATGTCACTGAATCAGGGCTTCAGCTTCCACAGCTAAGCAGATGCTGAACTCTTAATATGTGGTTGTACTGCCAGAGTGCTAAAGGTAGGTCTGCGTTTGAGCACCTCTGTGAAGCAGGGCTTTGTCCAAGCTCTGTAAATGTCTTGCTGCTCAGCCCAGGCTGTGTTTTTGCTTTTGTTCCATTGCACAATCTGTGCAACTCCCGCACTGACAATCAAGAGGGTTTATCTTGTCTCACTGCACTGTTTTCACGAGAGGGAGGAGAGCTGTATGTTGGACTCTGAAAAGACTGCAGTGAGTCTCCTCAGAGACTCAAGGACCAAAGACAAGTTGTGGAGGTCAGGCAAAGAGCCAGATGTAGCTGCCTTATGGGACAGTTGCAGGATATTGTTTATTCAAGTTAATTGCATGAGTCTGCTGCAGACACTTGAGTTGGCATCACGTCTCTTGTGGCCTGTTCAGCTTGTCAAGCTTGCTTCCAGTTCATTTTCACAGAAGACCCATATGGTTGGAGGATTCTCTTTAAGACTGCTTTCTATGCTGTTCTTGCTTTATTTATGTCAGCCTTGTGTCTACAAGCTACACTTGTAGTCTTGCCAGAGGAAATGTGTTTTTTGTTTGCACGTTCTTTCAAGAAGTTAGAATGCTAAACAAGCTAGTGGACAGTGCAGCTTTTTGTTCAGTTGTATCTGTTTTGTGAGTGACATTTGTTTTCTGTGAAGCAAGGTCTTAGCCTTCTCAGGCAGGGCTGGGACTTGAAATACAGCATGCCTTTAGCAAAGTAGGCTGTAACAGCTTTGACCTTCCTTGGGTAATAGATTTCAGGAACTAGGCACATTAAAGAGCAGTGATTCTTGCTGCAGCACAAATCTTTTCCAAGAAATCTTGGGAAGCTGATGATTGTGGTAAATGGCAGGTTCTGACATCCCAGTTTTTACTTGTCAGTTCAGAATGTGCGTGTGTGTGTGTGGGAGTCACTTGGGAGAGAAATGAAGCAGAATAGACTTCTTAATAATACAGTCTCACTTCAGCTGTGGGAGACATGGCTTTCCTTCATTTGAAAGTAAATCTGTTTGTGGCTGATGTCCTAAACTACCAGCAAGTCTCCAGCCTTGCCCATTGTGGCACAGAGTATAAATAACAGCAGTTGCGCAAGTTACTATGGATGATGCCCTTAACTACCAGTGTGTCTCCAGCCTGGCCCATTGTGGCATACAGCACCATTAACACTAATTGCATAAGAGTTATTAAATACAGTGTGTCCTGGGAACCTATGTATAAGTAAAAAGCTGTAAGGAAATGGTTGTCCTTAAATTTTGTCTTGTAATCCTATAGTTAAGTCAAATGGTAGCATTAAATAAACAATGCAGACTTAATTTCTATTTTGACTCATGTGTAAGAATCACATTTTCATGGAGTCCTTTTCAGTATGGTATGGACAGTTTTTTCACTCTGGAGTTACATGATATGATACCTTTTTTAATCCCTTGAAAATTCATATATTTCTATGCTTTTCTTTAGTGATTGCTAAACACACATGAGCTCAATAACAAATTTGATTGACACTCCCTATATGTACTGTATTTTCAGCTGTTGATGTTACTGGAGACAGCTGTTTTGGAAGACTAAGGGAAAACTTTTCATAAGAGCAATGCATTAGTGATGTCTTTTTCCTAACACGTGAGATGGGGGGGTAAAAAGATAAAACTGACTATCAATACTCTAATTCCTGATTTATTGGTGTAATTAATTGTATGTAAAATGCCCAGAAAAAATACTGGTAAACTGGTAAATGGTAAAACTGGACTGATTGTGCTAGCTCTAAAGCTATAAGATGTTATGTGTCTAAGAAGTATTTCTGCTTTGCAGTGGCATTGAGACCCAACTTAAATATTTCAATTGAAATTTTATAAAGTGTGCATTTTGCTATGGGCTGAAGCTTTTTTTTCTTTGCAAAATGTCAGTTGAAAGAGTTCAGCTATTTCTGATGTTGAGGCAAGAGGAAAACAATTGTTTCTGCTTTGAGTTCTGCCAGCTTCTTTTCTGAAAAAGAACCCTTATGCTTTGGAGCATACAGTTAAACTTTGGCTGATTATGTCTGCTCTGAAGGGGCTGTTTTATTGACTGCTGCTTTGAAAGTGATTTTTTTTCAAAACCTTATAACAGCTAAATTTAGGCAGACATGGCTGTGATAGAGATGATACCCTTTTTTGTCTGCTAAAACTTGAATATAGCCTATTCTCATGGGACTTCACCTACTTATTAGTACTGATCAGGGAGTGCCACCTGGGCAGATGTACTCAGCAGGCTTCCCATAGTCCAAAATATTATGAGAAAGGTTAGACTTCACTGTGAAAGTCTATCCAAACTGCTCCAGAAGTGGGACTGGATTGAGTTTTAGGACTGAGAACTGGCACCTGCCTGCCTGTGTTTAAGGACATGTCTCTGCTGTGTACTGGAGTGCTTTACTTTCTTTAGGGCAACTTGGGCATCTGCCTTCTGGTGTGTTGTTGTGTGGTGGTACTTAATTGCATTAGGCCCAAGAGGGAAAACAGAGAGAAGGCTTTAGAAGGAGCCAGCAGGGGACTCGGGTTTTGTTTGGAGTAAGGGTCTAAGGGAAGAGAAGGGTCTGTGGATCTTTTCAGTCACTGTTCTGCTCATTGATGAGATATGTTCAGAAACCTGGAAGTTGTAGGAGTAGAGACACAAATTGCAAGAGGGTTTATGGGATGAAAGAAACTGGAACTGGCAGGGCACAAAGACTAGGAGGCAAGACATTAGGTCAGGAGTGGAAAATAGGTCTGTGGATAGGGAAACTGCAATGCAGGAATTAATCCTAGATGAAGTAAGCAGTGCAGTCTGGTAGTAGGATAAGCACGCTGGGAAACACAGATGGACTCACTTTAAAAAAGGAAAATAAGCCTCAAAAAATAGTGTTGAAAGGATGAATCAGAAGTGGGGAAGATAAGGGACTGGGACAAGACTGGCGGAGATGTGCCAAAAGCATCAAGCTTGGAATTTAGGAATAGGAGAGTGTGTTGTACCCACTGCTCTGGGACACTTGCTCCAGCATCTGGCACAGAACCCAGGGCTTCAGTGTTAGCCCTTTTCTCCTCTCAGCCAGGAGCATGATAATCTGCTGCTAGTCCTTGAACATGTCATGAATGTGTATGCTTCATCTTTGTGACAGAAGTGGTTTTCCAAGTTTGTTTTAAAAACTGGTAAAATTCCTCCACAGAAATTGTAGTGGCATATGAAGACTGCAAAGGTAAAAATCAGCAAGTTGGAAATTCTGATGTTAAAATAACCTGTACAATTTAAACGTCTGTGCCTGTAAGTTATAGTACAGCTATGCTCACATGGTCACAGAGCCTATATCCATATAGATAATGTTTATAGCTATACAGGCACCTGCACATAACTGTCTGCACATACAAATACCTGCATGCAGACAAGATCACCATTACATTCAGTGTACAAAGCTGATCCTGCTCTGGGGAGAAATGGGTGTTGGATAACAAATGAAGAAGTTATCCACAGGACTCTTGCTTCTTTTGTAGCAGATGTTTGAAGGTGTGACATGAACGAAGTGAGAGACAGGAAAGTCTGAATAAGGGTTTCACTGTTAATGTAATTAAATGTTGTCCTAGACAATTGAACTGTGTTGCTGTTGCAGAGTTTTAGTGATGCTCAAGTTGCTTAAACCAAGCTTCCCACAGGTGGTCACTAGCTGCGTGTGTTCCTCGTTTACTGGATGTGAGACCTCTGGGATCTGTGTTGCAGAAATGCTGAGTGCTTGCAGCTGCCAAAGTAGTCAAGAGGAGCAGTTCTTGAATAGATGTTGTGTCTAATTCTAAATACTAATTAATGTTTCAGATTAGGCTCTTGGAATTTGACCTTGTTCCTTCTTTTCAACATTGGTAAAATGTGATTTTTTCAGATGCAGTTCCTTGTTTGGTTTTCAAAATACTATGAAATGTGCAGATGCAGTAACAGCGCAAATGAAAGTTCATCAGAAAGTCAGACTTTTTAATTTAGAACAGTAGAGATCCAGTGGATGATAAACCAGTCTGCAGAACTTGAATCCACAGAAAATAAGTGCAAAAAATACCTTATTTAAGCAAATAGAAAGTAACAGGTAGTGGCGTAACAGTATGCATTTACCATATTAAGACTTTTTTAGTGAGCTAACCAGCATTGTAGATGGGAAGATGTACTGCGTTGTATCAAAGTGTACTTGGATTTTATTGATTTTTTTTTTTATAAAACAGTCTTAAAAAGAGCTCATGATTATTGATGTTTGCTCACTTTCAGTTTTAGCAGTTTCAACCTACATCCCCTGCCTGTCTGTTCTTCATGCATAAACTACTTTCTAATCCTTTTAGTCCTCTTCCATTCTCCCCTCTGATTTAGAGAGGTTTCTCCTCTGTGAATTCATATCCTGTATGGAATTTTGAATTGGCTTCAGCCATCTGGTCAAGACAGCACATCAGGTCTTGTGGTGTGAGGTACATAAGAGGCTAAAATCCACCAGCAAGTAAGGGGAAGAGGAGGGAGGAATGGTGGAAACAGTAAATCAAGGGTCTGAAATCCATATTTTTCAGTGAGGAACATGCATAAGAGTGTCATACTGAAGGGATTGAAAACCTGCATGGCTGTAGGATGGGGACTAAGCAATGCAACAGTGTATTAAGGGACCTGGTGTTTATCACGGATCACAGACAGAATGTGCTTCAACAGGATCACAGTGATCTTGTGAACACGAGTTTTAATCTTAGACATATCCTGTGTAATAACTCATTAGTTCTCTTTTGTGGCAGAAGAGCTCCAGCTGGAATGTTCTGTCTAGATGGGGCCTTGTCCTTCAAGGAACAGACAGGCTACTAGAGACTGTTCAGATACAGAACTATTGGAACTGCCTAATCTAGAAAAAAAATCCAGGTGGACAGGACTTCATTCAAACATATAAAAGATAAATATAAAAAGAAGTGTAATAAACAGTGGAAGGAAAGAAGACTTGAATTGCAGTGAACAAGACAGGTTTTCTAACTGCTGATCTTTTTAACAGTGGGGATAATGAAACCCAGAAATGCACGGGTTGGGGCAATAAGGTAATGTGTCACTGGAATTGAAAAATGAGCTTATATAATGATCTAACAGAAGTAGTTTGCAACAGTCATTTGTAAAAGGATAAAGTAGAGGACCTCCTGAAATATTTTGCAATTCTGTCTTCGTGAGATACTACAAATAACAAATAAATAAATAATAAATAATGCAGTTTTATGTGCAGACTGCAACATTGGGATTTTTTTTGTTACTGAGAACTTTGGTGTGCTGATCAAGTGAAGAAACAATCTGTGGTTTATGTTGATTTTTAGGCTTAACAATTTTGTAAGGTTTCAAAGAACATTTTGTAATCCTTGCTGTAGTGACTTTATCTGTGGTAATTAACAGGCAGGAGGAACACACTAATTTTATAAGTTATTTCTCCAAGTTCACTTTGTGAAGCATTTTATAATACTACATAGGTTATCACTGAGAGGACAGGTACAACTAAGTGGCATGTCTTTATTAATTGACTGAATTATTATTTGCATTTGTATATCTCACAGGTGGGATGGAAAGAGAGGCAGTATTATGCTCAAAACACTTCATTGCTATTTCTATGAAATGTATAGTTGAGCAAGCTGGGAGCTTCATTGTGGCACAGAACGTAGGGTTTGCCCTGGTCCTTAGTGAAGGGAGCGATGGTGGAAGCAAGAGGTCCTAAGTGATGCAAGATAATTGGGAGACTGAGCAAATAAGCAGCATTAGATGAAATCTTGGCTGTCTGTGTTGTGTGCGCTGCTGGCCGAGGGTCTGTGTCACAGGGAGAATGCAAAGCTTTGGTTCTTCAGTAGCTGGGAGACAACGGGTGTCTCAGCTGGTGACTGGGAAGTGGCAGAGCTTCCTGACTGGAGCAGCTCGGATGTCGTGGCTGGAGCTGTGTGCTTGCTGGCCTCGGCTCAGGTGTGTGCACTTCTCAGCTCTGCAGTGAGTGTGTCCTGACAAAGCTTTTCTGGACAGTTAAGGCAGTGTGGAGCTGTCTTTGTGCCCTTTTTCTGAAATTGGTTGGCGTGGCAGGGTGAGAGAGAGAGAGGATAGGAGCTTTGATCAGGAGGATGCTGAAATAAGGAACGGCAAAGATAACCGTAGGGGCTGAGGCTGCTGTAGGAGAGGTTGAAATTGGGGAGGTGGATTAGGGTATTGATAGTGGAAGGCTGAGTTGGGAAGTGTGGTAAGAGGAGGGCTGCTTGATACTGCTAAGTTGGAGATTTTTTTGTGGCTTCCCTGAATATTTGACTTGAGCATCTTCACTTTAGAGCTTGACTTAGAACTGTGCAGAAGGGCGTTTTCTAAATGAGTAGCTGGTCTCAGTTTCAGTAAAAACCTCACAGGTGCCTGGTAAGATGTACTTGAGAACTCTAAATGTACCTGAATATAAATGGTCACATAGGACTGGTAGACAATACGGGTAAAGATGTTTTTTCTTAAGTAATATTGAAACAATTTACAGATTTTGTTTCCAGCCTATTTTTTTCTTAATTCACACTCTATTGGTCTGAATTACTTAGTGTTTTCATACTGAATAAGGAAATTAAACTGATTTGATTTCTTAAAAAAGGATTTCCTTTTGTTTGCACCAAAGCCAACAGTGTATTAAACTAGTTTGTGGACAGTCTCTAAGTAAAGTTCTTTCCTCATGTAAAGGCAGTTTGATGCTGCAGGGTGGTGCAGGGAAGTTTATTCTCCTTCTAGTTGGGTGTGAACTTGATTATCGATGTTGAGCCTGTCTCACCTTCTCCTGTGGCCTACAATTCTGTTGCAAATAAATGCCACCACATGTATGCAGATTGCAGTGAGCACTGCTCAACCACAAAGCCACAATGATATAGTTCAGCATTATTTGGAGACAAAGCTCCAAGCATTTAGGAGTCCTAGCAGACTCCTCTGGGCTAGTATCAGGTTACTTTTTGAATGGGAGACAGACATTTGTTTCTCAGCTACACTGGATTCTGGTTAGGTAACTTCTCCAGTGGATGTCTGTATTTAAAACCGAAGCTCCTGCTGAACTGGGAATAACTTGGGTGATGTATTGGGATAGAAATTGGATGTCACAGAACAAAATCCTGATCGAGAACAGGAGTTTGGTTTGAAGATGTTTTCCATTAGAATCTGTCAGTGACCTTACTTCCTGTCCTTATGCAGAAAGATGAAACAGATTTGGGCTTCCAGCCATTGACATTCAATTTTTAGAAGATGTAATTTGTTCCACTCTGAAAGAACAGAAAAAAAGAAAAAAAAAAAAAGATTTTCCTTTGTCTTTCCAGAGTGCATGTGCTTTTTGTAGTAACTTGGTTAAAAAATTACATAACTGCTTATCAGGATGGTAATCAAAGTTTTCTCAGGAAGTATTTTATGCAGTGTTAGTACAAGCAAGGAAGTTTCAAGAAAATAAATGGTATTATCTGTTTACTTTGTTTGCTTTTGTGAGTAGTTACTTTGCTGCTTCTACTGCAGCCATGTTCTTAAAACTGTAAAATTTGTCAGCAGGATTAGGAAAGCTGAGGAATGTGAAATGAATGTAAATCCATTTTCTTTCTTTTCAAATTGACTGGATTCCAAGCAGACGGTGTCACTTGAAAGTATAATCTCCTTAAAATCCTGGGAGTATTAGAAACAAAACTGAATACTGACGTATTCTTACAGTGATGTAGTATTTACCGGTGCCATTTATTGTGTGTAATCACAGAAGTCAGGTGAAGGTGGTTCTAGAAACCCTAAAGAGGTTCTTTCAGATTTTTTTCTGAAATAACACTCCAATTAGGGTGTTTTTATGTATTTTTGAACGAACCAAAACCATCACTGAAACATGCTATTGAAGTGTGAAATTGCACTGACAGTTTATAATGGTTATATTTTTTATTTTAAATAAAACACAGCCCTTGGAGAATAGTATGCCTTATGTTGTGTCGTATATTCAGTATGAACATCTATGTCATTTAGATAAGATACTTCGGAAATATTCTGCAGTACTTTCCTTCATTCCTAAATAGTGTCAACTTTGGAGGTCACATCTAAAACTTGTTCTTTGTAAATATGATGTTAAATAGCTTCCTAGATATTTTCAAAAGCAGAAATATCTTCCAAATGCAGGGGTGAGAGTTAATATGCTTTATGAAGACAAGCATTGTGAGTTGAGTGAATACTTCTAGCTCCTGCTTCCATTTCTCTTAATCAGAAATTACATTTCTAATAAATTAATGGACTTGGGCTTTATGAAAAATGTATTTTGAGATTTGATGCTTTCAGTTTTGAGAGAGTTGGAAAAAAAAGAGATTCTTACCAGCAGAATAAAAGTAATGAATTAATTAAAGTAAGAGCTATTTGGATTCCTCTCTGTGTTTAAGATCAGTTCTGGTGGATGGAGTTTTTTGGAGGAGGACAGGTGAAAAGCACAGGTGCATGTTAAATATAGTTTGTCATAGACAGTGAAAGCAACAACCCAAAACAGCAGGTGTTTGTGGAACACTCATGTATAAGCTCAGGCATGTAGTGCGGGTTTGTTCTCGTAATGCAGTAACGTGTGTGTTTTGGTTTGTTGTTTGTTTGGGGATTCCCCCTTCTCCTCCCCCCGCTTGGGAGATAAGGGAAAATATTAAATTAGATGGTTTATTTTCATGATTGAACAATGCGTAAAGGTTGGAGGGTGTCTGTGCTAGTTTGGCTGTATAAACTCTGCCCAAGTTTAATTGGGACTGCTGCCTCAAGTTCTGTTTCTCTTGTGCTCACCTGAGAAGCTGCATCATCCATTAATCCGATACCAGTTTACTCTGGTAATTCTACAGTACCTTCCTTAAGTATTTCTTTTATTGCAGTGTGAAGGAGAGTGAACATGGTCTGTCAGCAGGAAAGAATAGGGAGCAATGTGAAGTTTACAAGTGGGGAACCCAAGTGACTACAGCTCTCATTGGACTGGTTATCTCTAAAACCTGCAGTGATTTTATTGTGCTAACTTCTGTGTGGTTCATCTTGCCTGGAAACTTTGTAACGTCATAAGCTTCAGGATGCTTTCTGAGTTGTTGCTACAGCGAAAGAGAAATAACATTATTGCATCATTTGTGACTTTTGGCGCTGGATTCCTTGATACTTCAAATGTGGTGATGGTAAAACTGTTAAGTCGAAGCAGGAATTTCATCCTGTCTCTTCCAGTCTAAAGAATGTAGACCCTTTAAGTTGGAGCTCTGTTATTTCAAGCTAGGTGGAAAATATTGAAACAGAAGTTTTGTTTGAAATCTCAATATTTAAAAAGAACATTTGGATTTTTTTTCTGATTTGCTTTCATGAAAGAATATCAAAGCCAGTGGGGTATGTTATTAACAATAAATGTTGTGCATGTCTCAAATTCCTGTTTATAGTCTTTAGGGGTAACAGGTATGTTTTTTTTCTCGATGTATAGGATAGTTTTTGTATTGAGCAGTTGAAAAGGACATGGTAAGTGTAATTTTGTTTTTAATTAAATGCTTGTGTTCATGCAGAAATTGTTCAGTGGCTGTGTAATTGAATTAGAGTAGCATGACTTGTGATGATGTAGTCTCTGATAGTCATATCAATAGTCTGTTTGCCATCCAAAAAATCTTGCAGGCTTCCTCATAGTGTTCTCTGTTGGTGTTTATGAAAAATCACACATTTCTAAGTAAAAATCATGCTTTGATAAGTGGGCTGTTCATGAGGCAATCAATTTCTATTTTAAACAAGTAAACCCTCCAGATTTTCCTCTGTTTTTACACATTACAGCAGGTGTTATGTATATTTAATCAGAAGACAACAATAATAGAGTCAAAGCTAGTCTTTTGAGCTCAGCCTTGTTTCATATCAATGTTTTATGTTGTTTGTCTGGAATGTTGAATTGTCATAATATGTACCTATTCAAGTAGAAACACAGGACCAAGAGATTTTGCTTCACAAACGTGGTAACATAGTTGCTTTTAACCAATATAGTAAACATCAATTCCTTTTCTTCCTTTTTTCCCCCCCTTTTTGGAAGAAAATTCTCTTATGGGAATTTTTTTTTTTTTGGAGCAAATATATTGACATTCCCTTCTGTACTTTCCTCAATGCTTCTCTTATTTTTCCACATATGTTCTACCCTATTTGCTATGTCTCTGTTACATAGAGTTCCATCTTACCTTCTACTGAAAACCAGCAAAAAAATTACCTGATTCCAGCTTGTGTTGGTTTTGCACTCAGTACTTCCAAGCTCTTAAAGGGGACAGTAGAACTTGTTAGGCATGGGTGGGGTTTTTTGCTTGTTGGGGAAGGGAAGACTTGGAAGAAAAGGCGAGGAGAAAGCAAGCAGGAGTGCAGTCTCTTGCCAGAAGTGAATGATTTTCCTTCTTATGAAGCTGTGACTATGTTATTCCATGGAGGCGAAAATTCAATTTAAGATGTTTCTGTTAGTTCTGTCTTAACTTGTCACATCAGTTTTTTTGGATGGTTGTTTTATAGGGTGTATTTTGTTGAAAAGTACCTTATTGGGATATTTTTACTATTTTGGTATTGTTTTCCCCTTTAAATGGAGAATTCTTGAAACCCTGACTTAGGGCAGAGTCATGCGAACAATTGTATTGGCACCTCTGGAGTGCAACAGTGAGTATCAGGGGACATAAGGGAACAGCAAGAACCTTTCAAAACCCAGCTGCTACTGACAGAATGGCACCACAGCTCTGTTTTACTCTGAAATTAATTTGTGAAGGAGCAACTGGATAAGAACTTGCTTGATCTTAAACAGCCTCTACTATTGAGAGACCTTCATTTTAACAGCAACTCCTTTCTCATTTGAACTCTATTTCTTACTAGTAATTTTCAGGATTTTTTGCTCTTTCTGGAAGTTTTATCCACTGAAAGAAAAGTGGAGCTTTGTATTTTTAAGTACTTCAACTTGGAGTACACAGTAAAATATTTTTCTTAAAGGAAACATTTATATGAATTATTGGATTAAAATGTCTCCTTGGTCCTCAGTCATATTGTACTTTGTATAGAAAGTTTAAGCTCCATAATTTGTCTGGATAAAGAATTTTCACTTTTCTAAGTGGCAGATCTAGAGAACTACTGTTCTTGCTAATGCATTTTAGTAGATCCTTTTTTACAGTTGATGCCTTCTGTTTCAGGACTGGCTTCAACACTTGCTCTAGCATCAGAGTTATTTAGTGTTCAGTCCCCATGAGAACAGTTCCTTTCTTCACACTGTTTCTGCATACGCTCTCCCTGTGCAGCCTCATGGGCACAGAGCTTTGCCAACATGCTCGGCTTCCCTCCATCTGCTTCCCTGAGCAGCAGCTCCTGCTCTCTGGTCCTGAAGGACTGGCTGAGGTACTGGCTAAACCAGCATCGCTGTTGCATTTTTGGCTCTCTTCTCTTTCTGTGCACTCATTTATCAAATAGAAAACCACCTTGTAGTTACATCTGTATTACTTGTGTGTGCAAATCAGGCCCGGACTATAAATTTGTTCCGGTCTGACGAGCCATGCTTGTCTGCAGGGCAGCAGTCGCATGCCTGGGTGTTCTGAGGTGAATGCCCAAATACATCTGTAGAGGTTTAGTTCAGCAAGCTAGGCTGTCCAGAACCATGTGAAATGCAAGAAGGTGTTGGGAGTGCACATTTGGGTGACCCAATATGAAACTGTAAATGTCTAGCTCCTGACTGAAATCAGGTTATAGGGTACCTACGATATATCATGCTGTCTACCTACTGCTGCTTTAGATGTTTTCTGCATCATCCAAGAGAGAGCAAGATTCCAATTAGTGAGCTTCAGCATTAAGTAGGTAGTGCAAATGTTTATTTTCTTGCCTGATTCAATATTAACATGTGAGAGACAGGATTTGAAAACACTGTCGGTACTGGAGACAAAATATTTGTGTGTAGTGAACATACTCATCAATTCCAGCAGACTTTTGCAGAGTTTTATGAGCACTAACTTGCTGGCGGCTGCTGCTGATGGCAGCTTTCATGTGAATAGGAGAGTTGGATTAATGGTGTGGGGCCTGTGGTGCTGCCTTCCAGAGCAGGAGGGGCAGCAGGGATGTTTGCATGGTGGCAAATCAGTTCTCAGCCCATTCAGAGGGAAACTAATGCATTTTACAGTAGAAAATGCAAAAGTCTTCCTAAAGGTTGTGATATTGTGGAGGACTGGAAGAAGAAAAGAGTCCTGAAATGTTGTGGAGGAACAGATAAGCCAGCATGTTGGTTATTGCAATGTAAATGACTTTTATTTTTGTCATTTGGCTTTTTAAAGCCAAAATTGTTTAATTTGTGTGTTGGCTTAATGATGGAACAGTGTCTTGGGGAGAGGAAGCCTCATCAGAGAGAAACTAATAAAAGTGAATTATTTGAGACAGTGCATATTGTAGGTCATTTTAGACAGACTGTTGTATTGAACTGGAACTGTCACCTTTGTGGTTTCTTTAATTATGATTTAAGTATCACATGCATGTAAAGCATTAAAAATTGTAAAGCCTCTCTGGGACTAAATTTTAAAAAATCATTGTTGCAGTTCTAAGTGGTACTTAAAATGGAGAAGGACTTTTTTGCCAGAATAGGCTTTCACTGAAAAACAGATCTCCTGATATGTCCCTCTGTAATGGTGTAAAACCTTTAGACCTTTTGTTGTTTTGATGGTTTGCTTTGATAATAAAATTTTGCACTGCCACTAAGAAAATTTTCCAGAGGTGTGTATTTCAACATAGAATCTTAGTCATATTTCACTTTATTCACGCTGATAATTTTCATGAGTTCTGTTCAGTAACTGTTTGAAGATCAGTAATAGGAGTTTTTCTGTCCATTCTGTCTGGCAGTATAGTGGTCTTTGAGATACTCAGGGAAATGTGGAGATCTCTCATGATGCTGACTGTAGCAGACTTAGGGTCTGATTAGAGCTGGTTTATGTAAACCAGTTTAGGAACTGACAGGTTCTCAGTTTCTTAATCCCTTGCAGAGAAAGTAAGAAAAATAAAAAAAACACCAACACGGGAGGCTCAAGAGCACCATAAAAATCTGAATGTGCTGACATTTTAAAGAAAACTGAAAGTGCTGGAAATGCCAGGTTTCATTAGATTTTTGGGTTTTAGATGGATGTTTGAGGTGGACTTTACTTGAACCTTTTCTACAGTAAAGGAAACACCAAAATGAGTCTTTGCTGTAAAGCAATACTGTATTGAGTATTTTTTTTTAATCCCCTACATGTTCCCATTTCTGTGTTACAGGAATAGTGGTATATGACATGCATCTGAGGAAGGCGTAAGGACTTGAATGCAGGTTTACTAGTCTTCTGCAAGGAAACTGTGGTGCAGGCTTGGTGTGGTGAAGTGCTTTTCATCAGTCACTGAGTTCTGGGGAGCTGGCATGAAAGTAAGGATGCTCTGAGATGTCCCAGGTGTTTGGTAGAAAAATGGTATCAGCTGCCTGTTTTTTAATGTATAGGTTTTTCTTCTTCCTAGACCAAGCCTGAGTCAAATATACAGGTGCTGATTTTTCAGATAAGAAAAATTCATTCTTATGTCAACACCAACACTTTATGGTACCCACAATACAGATGCTGGCATACTGCTGGCATTTGATAACCAGGGCTACTTTTTAGAGGCTTAATATCTTGAGGGTATGCTTTCATCTTGGTTAAATGCAAAAGTTTATTTCCCTTCATGTATACATGAGTTTATGATGAGATTAACACTCTAAGCAATGTAATTTACCTGGGAAATGCTTAAAATTAAATAATCTTCACTATTTTATCCAATTTATAGCCTAGGTCTAGTGTCTTCCAGGGAATTCAGTCTTACTCTTCGTGATTATATCTGTTGTATGTTGATTCTTAGAAATTAAATGCTTCTTGATGAAAGGGAGAAGGAAGCATTGCTGAAATACTCTGGTTTTGTAAACCTGGAAGTGAACTGGATAAGGGCGAGGAAGGGCAGAGGAAATTAAACATCTCGTTGATTGGCTTAACATACTAGAAAGTAAGTGGACCATGCTTGAATCTTGGCATTACAGTAGGATAAAAACTGGTAAGTATATTTAGTCATGGTTTGGGCTAGTTTAGACCCCTAATAACAAAGGATGGAAGACTTTTCTTTTTTTTTCATTCCCCTTGTTTAAATCCCTATTTAAGTGATTTTGTTCCCCAGTAACACAAGTTCATAGAACAAAATGGTGGTGAGGAGGAAGAAAGAATCCTGTGCAGGTGTCTGTTAGCATGTTGGCATTATCCAATTTCGTATTTGCTGTAAGGAACAAGTGTTATTGTGTTTTATGAAAGGTACTGCAAACACTTTTAATTTACTAAAGCTGTTGACAGTGAAAAGAATTGAGTACTTTTTCCCTTTTTTTCTTCAGCTGTGGGGAGGGGAGCATTCAGATTTTAGGTTATAGCAGCATCTACACTTCTATTAAAGTGGTTTTAGACCAGCTTTATGAATGAACAATTTAATATTCAGAGTATAACCTCTGTGTTTTATGACTATGGAAAGACCTACTATTGCAGCTCCAGTGGTTTCTGTTAGATTAATCCCTGGGTAGCATTTTATGGGCAGTGTTCTGTGCAGTCATTTGTCATTTACACAGCATTACTGCAGTTCTGTCATGAACTATTATTAACTATCACACAACATACCAGACCAGTGCATGGTAAATGTAGGGCACTGCTTGGCAAACATGAGAGTGATGTTGCTGGTTTCAGGTGTATTAAATGTGTCAGATATGTTGCTTTGTCTGGCAGTGTGAAAAGACATGAAGTGACTTGCTGGATTGCAGGGATGTTGTTGGATATTGGGAGTGTTGCGTCCACTGGGAGCTGAGTCCTTGAAAGTGTACTCCACAAAGGTACCTGTTGTGATTAGGAATTAGCTTTAAATTAAAAAGCTAATTAAACCCATTAGTTAAAGATGCCATAGAACAGACACTAACACAGTGTACCAGGCTTAATTCACTAATATTTTGAATAAATATTTGTAGGAAGTTTCATTTTGATGGCTTTTTTTTTTTTACCAATAGCAGAGGAAGGCTAAACTGATTTGTGTAGAGATAAACAGTGAAGATCTCTAAAAAAAAAAACAAAAACAAAAAAACTTCTGAAAAACAGTGATTTAGGGCTAGAGGGTATTGTATATGGAGGAGAAAGAGTTTGGTAGGCTGTTGAAGAGGGGCTCACTGTCCAATGGTGTGGTTGGAAATAACTTTCCAGCTTCCATTCATATGTTTAACGTTTTTCTCACTTGTCTGTGTGGTCAACTGTTCAGGAAGGATATTGATTGACTAACTGGAAATGGCTCAGAGAGTATCCCTCTGAGGAAAACATGTTTCCAGGTGAAAATGTCAAAAAGAGCAACCCAGTTAACCTGCTGTAGATGAGCAGTAGGGATGACTAGATTTCTGTGTTGTGGAAAACATGAATTCTGTAGTGGAAGGGCCATTGAACTAGATAGGAGAGATTTTGAGTGAAGGGAAATTGAAGCTTAAGAACATTAGAGTAGGAGTTACAGACGGTGTTTGTAACAATGAGGAAAAATTAATTGTAGAGCAACTTGGAAACTTTAAAAAGCAGGAGTTAATTTGGGCAAGATTTATGAACAAAATTAGGCCAGAGAAGGGGCTGGAAGACCACATTGTCACTTTCTGCCCTTATAAACCTTTGGCTTTGTGGTGTGGAAGAATGACATTATGTTGTCTAATCATGTAGCATGGAATCTAATTTTCCTTTCCTTTGGCTCCAGTCAACTTCTGTTGGAATAAATGAGAAAAACCTGTTCTGATCATGTTGGTTGTGCTTGCCTCCCTTGTTTGAGATTTAGAGGAGATTGATACACAATTTTTAGTGGTTTAAAAACATTCCCTTCTGTACCAAAAAATGTCAAGATGGTAAGGAGTTGCAGTAAACTTATAGAATATGATGCTGAAAGCATAACGTGCAACTTGGTAAACAAAACTTTGGCTTATATGTCAGTTTTACAGTGTCATTGTGGAACATACAGTGTTCTGGAGGGTGACAGGGTACAACATGTGATGCTGGTGGTGCTGTGGCAATCCCAGCAGTGGGGAGCTGGAGGTGAGCTGAGCTCCATCACTACCACCCAGACTGACACCGCTCCTCCCTTTTTCTAGCAAGTGCCAGAGAGGAGTAGAGGTGTTACACAGCCTGTTGTATACCCGTACTAGGCAGGGTTCTGTGGGTGTAGAAGCAGATGGTTGTGTTTGGATGATACTCTGAATTTCCATGGAGAGGCAAGAAGGAAGGAAAGGAAAAGAAGTCTCGGAGTCAACTTTTCCAGCAAACAAGAAGTTCCCCAGAGATGTGTGCTACCGCAAATGAGAGGTAGCTCTAGAAATAACACTGGAAAGGGACTGGATAACACCACCTTCTTCCCTTCTCTGTTGACTCCATTATAGCAAGGGTTTAATTTCCTTGGAATATTTGGTGCTATTTAAAAAAAAAAAATAATAATTTTTTTTTTGCATGGGCATCATGCCAAGGTTTCAGTGTTACTGGCCAGTATTACTTGTAGTAGAGCTCCCCTCAAGCATGTTTTGCAGGCTGGCAACTGTTGGTGTGCACAGAGTGGCGAAGCTGGAGTGAGTTCAGCTGACACCTCTGTAGCAATGGAAACTTTTTAATAAATAATTCAGTGCAGCACTATGGAAGCTGATATCTGTGGTGACCAATATCATTCATTTTAACGGTTCTCTCTCACTTCATTGCTGTGTTAGCCATTTAATCTGAAGTATTTGTCATTTTAAACTGTGATGGGAAAGGGGAACAAAGGGGCACAGCAACATCTCAGTAGTTTTGTTTGTGGTTTTCAACTGTGACCTTTAAGGTTTCTGCTAGCATAGGGGATTGTCTGTGTCATTCTGAGGAGAGATCCTGTTGATCTTGTCCTTGCTCTGGTGAAGATGGCATCATCTGACCTGGACCCTTGGGACCAAGCCCATTTACTGTTTTCTACCTGAACTAGTTTGTGTTTGTTCAGCTTAGTTGTTTGCTGCTGAATTTCTACCATGTTCAGAAATCGTTACTGCATTTATTTATCTGCAAGGTATATGCAGCAGAGCTGTTTTTCTTTTTTAACTTGTAGGCTCCCCTAGCTAGGAAAAGTTGATGGTGATAGGCTTTTCCCTTCTGAGTTACCTTTTGTAGATGTTTTAGAAGTAGTATATAGTCTCCCCAGGAAACTGGGAAGTAGTGGTTCAAAAATCTTGCTGTAATGACCTTTGAGGGTTTCTGAATCCAGGTTTACACCAGATTTCAAACTTAGGGCAGTGGGTGACCAAGAAAAGCACTGGATGGAAAAAAGACCAGCTGAATGGAAATGAGGCAACTTTCATTACTTTTCCTTAGAGAAATGAATGTAGTTTAAGAAGTGTTTTTTATTGATGGTGCCCTTTATTTTATTCACAGTTGACATAAAATATGAAAACTGTGCAAGAATCTGAAAAGTGGGAGGGAAAGATGTCTAATGGTGTGATTGAACAGGATTGTGTTCTGAGAAGTAAGAACAGAGAAGGACAGACTTGAAAAGGCATGGCAGATAAAGGTGCAACTAGAACAGAGAGTAACAAAAGAAAGAAAAGAGAATTAAAATAGGATCTTCAAAACCAGTTAA
Source organism: Neopelma chrysocephalum (assembly GCF_003984885.1). Classification (NCBI taxonomy): domain Eukaryota; kingdom Metazoa; phylum Chordata; class Aves; order Passeriformes; family Pipridae; genus Neopelma; species Neopelma chrysocephalum. The sequence continues at coordinate 24,002,643 of NW_020897714.1, forward strand.
TCTAGGAATCTGTTCTCCCTTGAAACTGAAGTCTCCAGTTCGGTAGGTAGTGGTGCATTTCAGTAAAATTATTCAAAAGCTCCAGTCCCACTATTCAAATACGTTAATGTGCAGGAATTGTCTGACAAAAAAGTTGCCATTTAGAAAAGGTTTTGACGAGGAAAAACTTGCTAGTGTAGAAGAAACCAAGACAAGTCTGTGTCCCTTATGTTTGTCTTGAAATGACAAGGAACTTAGTTGTCAGTTAAAACTGGACAAACCTTTAAAGGTAAGTGATGTGTTCGTGACTTGGTGAAACTTTAATTTCCCTTAAAGTGAGGGCTGTAACTCATGTTGCGATATGTTGCATACAGAACAGTGTATTTTAGAGTAATGTAAATTCATGGGATATGTATCAGACCATGTGAAGATTCATAGTGTTGAATTGAATGACGGTGCTGCCATGGAAGTTGTGGGACAAGTTTTCAAGCAAGTGTTTAGATGAAATACTTGATCAAAAGTTCTCAAACCTTGCACTGACCATATGAGGAGAAAGGTAACTTCCATTGATCAACTGCAAACTTCTTAAAGGAGGATTGTGATTCCACTCAGTTGTGAGGTTTATATTCCTGTTACTGTAAAGGTTCAGATTAATTTCAGGAAGCAGTTCTAGGAGGAGATAACATTTTACTAGGGAAACTTTACTTACCAAAGCATGTTGAAAGTTTAATAGTTTAAAAAGCACGACATGTTTTGATAACATACCTAGCAACTTTCATGTCTAAGGCTGTGTAGTGTGCTTTATTCACATTGCAGATACTGAAATTTGTTTCTGCTTTACTCCTCTACCTCTGCTGTTTTGCAACAAAGGTCAAATTAATTCTGGTTTCTCGGAGCTAAGGAAACAGAGCAAGCTTGTAGTATTCATTTCTCTGATGATTTATTTTAGTTTTCTGCAACCGAATGTAGTATGAATGCAGTATTTTTCAGATATTTGTCTTGGGGGTTTTTTATGCTCTTTGGACTCTTAATATCCCATGGCAGTGATTTTCACAATTTCATCATGGTTGGGGGGAAAACATTTCTTTTGTTGCTATTAAACTTATGCTAGTTGATATCTTTATTGAATTTTTAATAATTTATTCTGAAGTGTCATAATTTTTGTTTTTACTTCATCACGTCTTTCCTGCTTGTGCCTCTAGAAACCTCATTCTCATAGTCTCACATCTGTTGTCTCTCCTTCAATCTGAAAAATCTTACCATGCAGCCAGTGTAGGCTACACTTTATCCTTAATCTTCTCTGTGACACCTCTGTTTCTCTATTCCTTTTCAGCAGTGATAATTATAACTGTGCGGCACTTGAGATGAGATCACAATGTTTGCATATGGTGTGGCATAATAACACGTTTCTGTTCTTGTTCTCTATTCCTTTCCTAGTGGTCTTTAGTATTCTGCTTGTGTCTTTGATTTCTGATGAGCGCTGAACTGATGTTTTGAAATCATGGTGGATGGTACTTCACAGTCTCTTTTCCCAAGTTTGTAGTAGCTCACTTAGAGCTTATCGTTGCTTCTGTAGGTAGGGTTTTTTTTTTCCTTTTTTCTGTACTTCACATTCACCAGTCTTGAATTTCACTTAACTTGATGTAAGTCTGTGGTGTTGGAAGAGCTTTCCAGTGCTTTTCAGTGTCAGTTTTCAGTTGGGACTTTTCTGAAATGCTGTTGGCAAATGTTGTCAACTCACCTCTCTGCTCCTGATTGCATTTTGAGGATAATGAAGCACTGTAACTGCAACACTGCTGGAAATATTTTTTGCGTTCTAAAGCTTTTAATTGATTCCTGCTGACATCTTGAACTTAATCCATAGTAGCTGAATTTAAGAGTTTTGATTAGGAGCCTTGTTAAAGGCTCTGAAAATCCGGTTAAAATTGTTTCAGGTGAATTAACATTGTGTAGATACTGCTCTTCACAGTACTGTCACTGACATGTGAGAGGCAATTTGCTTCTACTAAAATTATTTGGGAACCTCTGAGATTACAAGTGTTAACTCTTTCACAGATCATTGTCCTTAGTCCATCTGTGCAAAGCAATTAAGTAGCAGATCCAAGATAGAAATGCTGATGGATCATGAGGAACATAAGGAACTCTATTCTCTTGAAACTAACAACCTAAATGAGAGTAGTCATTAAGTGGCTTTATTCCGAAAGTAGGTTTTCTTGGAGATATGCTCAGAATAAGCTTGGGAAGGAGGCTTTTGTCTGCTACCAGTAAAACCTACCTCCAAGAAAAGGCTGTATATTGTTGTTGTACACCTAGCACAGGGGTGTGAGAGTAAAAGCAATGCATCTCATGAGATTTACCTTTGGAGTGTTTGGCTGCTATCATTGGAGAGAAAAGTAGTCTTGCTGTTTTGGCTTTCTTGGGGATTTGCAACCATTTACAAATGTTTTATTTCTTGGTTTGTGCCATACCTATTTGCATTCAGTTTGTAAGCAATTTGGAGTTACTTTTACCACTAGGAAAGAATGAAAATGATCTATGTGAATGAAAATGTTTCTCTTTCTGCATGAATGTGTATGCACAGCCACGAAACAAAAGATGTGAAGAATCAGTATGTTTAACATAGCAGTTCTCAGGAGGCTGAGTGGAATATAGTTGAAATTATTTAGAAGTGAATGGTTGAACCTCAGGATACCGTGTGTATCTGAGCTCAGTATATTCTGTAATTGATTTTCTCATGTTTCTCTGATATAAATGTTTTATCAGTGGACTTGAGAATTGTATGGTATTATGCAACATGAACCATGAATTTAAGATCCCAGAAAAAAAACCTGTGTCTACTGAAAACCCATACATTTCAAGAAATTTTGGGATCATAGCTTAAAATCAAACAGTGCATAAGTGCTTAATAATTTTCCAACTATCCTTAAGCTGCTGAGTTGATGTGGTTCATTGGATCACCCTAAGTGGTGGATATTGCTTGTGAAATCATTCTCTTAAAAATGTGGAGTTGTTTTATAGTTTTCTGCAACTTTTGAGTGGGCTCTTGATATCTCAGGTATGCAGCATATGTGCATACATAGCATCCAAATATTGCCAACTGATGCTGTGGAGGAATTTTTGGGGGGCGGTATCTGGAAGCAGTGAAGCTATGGTTTATTGTGTATTTCTGAATGATGTGCTCAACATTTTTGCATCATTATTAGAATAATTATTTTTGGCTATACATGTTTTTCCCTTGACCTGAGGGGGGAGTGGGCTTGCTTATTCACATAGGGCTGAAGTTAGCAAACAAAACTTGTGGAATCTGAGATGGATTGCTGCAGGAGTGAAAGTAATTAGGAACAGGATTACCATGTCCCAGCAACTAAAGATGTGCCAGAGGTGAAGACAATATGCAAAGCATTCTTACTCCAACTGTGCAACCATTATAAGTGTCTTAATCATGAAGGCACCAGAAAGGTCGCTGAAAAGACTGAATAGATTGATTGTCAAGGCCACTTATGAACAAGGTCATGTATAATAAACTTAGTTGTCACCTTCATCTATTCGTGCTTATTAACAGAAAGATTGGGAGAGCAATGTAAACGGTAGCCATATATTCTCTTGAAATAACAGGGGAGGTTATGTTCAGGGACATATAATTTCCTTACAAACCATACGCAACATCCCAACTGATGTTTACAATTCTTGCAGATGACAGCAAGCTGATAAGCTGTGCAGCTGGCTAAGCCAGGCTGTTATTTCTGTTAGGGCTTTGAAATTATATCTGACCATATACTTTGAGGGTTGATACTGTATAGAGAGCTGAAATTGGAAATTTGATGTTTTCCTTGAGAGGATTTGATGAAATACAAAATTCTCAGTTTCTGTTTTTCTTGCCAGTTTTGCTAATGGAGATTTTTTTTTTGAGATACCAGACAATGGCTTTTTCTGCAAGGTCTTTTTACTGTTTGTTGGTTTATTTGTAACATTAAAAAGTGTTTGTCTAAGGCACTTTCACTTGAAGTTTATGCTTCAGAATTCAGGATTGTAAATACCTGTCTGGACTGGAGAGGAATCATTGTGTATTAGTTCTTTCTGTCATAAAGATGTAAGTAATGACTTGGTTTTACATCTTAACCTTTTGCCTCTAATGTTTCTCTTAAATAAGATTTCCTTTCTAAAATGTATAGAAGATTTTGCTTCGTGTTGCCTATTATTGTTTCTACCATAACTATCAGTAAGTGCTGACTCATACAGGAACAGCTGAATATTAATATATTGTCAGCATCTATGCAATTCAGATCCTTAATGGTACCACTAAGGAGATAATATACACTTTCAGGGTGTTACAGTTTATCTATGAGGCTCCTAACTAAAGATTGAGTTCATTACAAACCTTGACTTGCAATGCACTGGCAATTGTTTTCTGAAAATAGTTTGCATATTGAACGTCTTTTCAGTTGTGAACTTGGATGTTTTTCAGTATCCTGGCATTCATGTACAGTTTTGCAGGTGACCTGTCTGGATAAAACTCAAATTTTAGTTTCTGGCAACTTATATAATACGTGAGAGAAAGCAAAATGATCCAGACAAAATGTCCTCAAACTATCAGAGGTATTCTGTTGTTCTGTCTTCAAGACCTTGCTCTTACAGAGCTGTGAACTGTGTCAAAGAACATAATCCATTTACTAGAAGAAAGATTAATTGAGTAGTACAGTTTGTCATTATTTCTTCCAGTTTCCGCACAGCAGCCAAATGGAGCCTTAAAATTCTGGTGTGAGAAGTCAGTGCCTGAAGATATTTTTCATGTGTGTTCTGACTGCCTTAAATAAGAGGGATGTTAGAACACAGTCCCTATTTAAGCCATTTACCTGACATTTTAAGTTGTCCAGTGGTAACTTTAATGGAATGGAAGATTCCATGGGTGGTTTGTGGGAGCGGTCGATACTGGACGAGTGGCATATCCATCTTCAACTCTTGCATTCTGTCACTTTGGAAGTTAAAGGAGAAAATAGAGTTGGTGCAGTGCTGGTCAACGTCTAGTTCATGGCTGCATTCATTGTCAGTGGTAAAGTCAACATACATAGTGTGCAGTAGAACAATTAGTCTGAATAGGATTTATTTCTACAAGTGTTGTGTATTTTTTGGAAACAACATGATTGTACTGAGATGAAACCAAATCCTGTAGTTCTCAAGGGTAGCAGACAACAGCTTTGGTAGGAGAAATAAAACTTGGACAAACATCACCCATCAGAAACTGTAACATGTCTGTATACTTGTTAGCTGTATTTATTTTCTTACATTTAGAAAATCTTTAGAAGCCAGTATTGCTTGTCCCTTCTGTGTTGCATGTTCTCTTCCCTCACTTTCTGTAGAAGTATTACATTATGTTCATGAAGACTTGTCAAACATGTCCATCCTAATTGGAAAGTCCTTTTTTAAAGTAGTATTTTTAACTCTCTATTTGTATCTAGGATACTGAGAAAATTCCATTTGGTTCAGGGCAGTTGACTTTTTATACGATAACAGCCAAGTGGGGTGTCTTGGCCATATGGATGTTCCTGTGTTTCATGATGAAAATACTTACTGCAGAACAGTAATCATGCTGGGATCTCTTTGAGTATCCCTGGGTGCATAATAAGTCCTACTACGCTAGAATTAAAATATTAAGGTTAATTTTTCATTGGTATTGATGAACCTTTTTGTTATCTCAGCTGTGAATGAGTTCAGTGCTCAGTATAAATGTGGTGAGACTGGTTAGGACTGTGATTGTTGCTGTTTAATTGGGCAGCAGAATGTAACTTCAGTGTTGCCCAAAGCATTGACTTACAGTAGCTTTTCACACTGAGCTTCTGCAAAGGCATAATTCTAATTGCTTTTCAAATTGCACTGTTGATGATAGGGTTCTTACTTTTTACTATGTAATATATAGTATATACTGTATAATAATTACAATGTGTCTTTTTTCTTTCGTAACCCCTGAGTGAAGAGAAATTAAGATATACTGGCTGTGTTTAGTAACATAGCTACCCTATCTATATTGGTTTGTATCCATAATATGGGAGATAGGTAAGTGAGGCCTGTATTTAAGTGGTGTAACACTTGTTTCTGTCTCATAGTAACTTCTATTAGAGCTGATAAGATTATTTGCATAAATAATGACTGCAGAATTGGGAATACAAATGTGTTGATAGAAATCTGTTTAATTAGGTTGTTTGCTAGCTTATGGAAAGTAATTGAAGAAATCTCCATACGTTGCAGGTATCCAGCTTTTTAAAGTACAGCCCTTACAATGATGCTGAGAACATGCAGAGCAGCTGTAGCTGGTGGGGGCTTGCAAAGGACATGAGTGTTGGTGCTTCTGTGTATGTGCTTTCTAAATGGACTTTTTCTTTTGATGACAAGTGACAGTTGTCCAGACTTTACCAAGGTCCCAGATACAAGATATCTCCTCTCCCTATCTTTTGATCTTACAGGGAGCAGGCAGGTGTGCTGCCATGGTTTGTAACTGCAGAGGCCATGTGTGACTCCTGCTGGCTAGGCAAAGCTGGACCTTCCAGAACTTGGATTACAAACCACCAACTTCTGGAAGAATGTGTATTTGAAAGAACATAGGATGCTGGCTCTGATTTCTTGTATAAATCAGTGTATCTGAATGATGGGATAGCATAAACAATGGCAAAGCATTGCTTCTGTTTAATACTGTAGCCTCTGGAAATGTACCTTACAGCTCTTGGAAAGGAAGAGGGAGGGGACCATGTATGGCTGAAAGCAACATAAAAGAAGTGACAATGGTAGTATGTACAGAGGGGGAAGGGAATAATTTTGCTTTCAGGTCTGTCATAAAGCTTTCAAAAATAGGAGGCATATATAAGCTTACATGAAGTGTATGATTCTGGTTTTAATTGACATTTGCTTGTAAATTACTTAGTGAGCCATGTCATTTAAGTCCATTGTTCAGAATTGTCTTTGCTTTAAGCTGAAACCCAAGAACTACTGTTGACCTCCTCATCATGTGGCCCATCCCTAAATGAGTCACTAAGTCTTAAATTTTCTAAGTTATACAGAATTATTAAAGAAACAGGATATTCTGATTTGAAGAATGATAGTTCATATTGCTGTGTTCAATACATTATGCTACTGTTAGGGAAACTTCAAAAGGGACACATTTGCTGCAGAGCTGGCAGACTCTGTCAAAGTTCTGCATACAACCTGCTTACAGACCTGTGCAGGCCTTGACCAGTGATTCACTTATTTCAGTTATCTAAATCATAAGTAGTATACAAACTGAGCTCTAAGCAAAAACTGATTTGCATAATATGCTGGAATTCTGTGCTATAGAGTCAATGGTCATCAAATCAGATTGAAACGGAAGTGTTACCAGCATGAAACAGAGAAAGCAATAAACCCTTCTATTACTATTTTGTGAAATATATATAAGTATGATGTAAAAGTTATGACTGAAAATGCAGGACTCTAACAGGTAAAAAGCTAAAACCAGAAAGTTATTAAGAGCTGTTTTATCTGCCTGTCCAGACTTGGGAGTTTAAGAGCAAAAGGGCAGCTGGGGTATGGTAGGGCAATATGAACCAACAGATTATCCTACTCATGCTCTAGGAAGGGTTTAATTTCACAGTGCAAAATTGAGGTATAGTTAGATTAAATGCAAAAATGTATTGTACATTATCAATTACATTTGTGTATGGGGGAAGCCTTTTGAAGCTTTGCTTACATCTACTATTTGAAAATGACTTTCTGGGGTCCTCAGGATTCTATATAGATATATAATTACTAATAGCAGTCTTTAAACTACATTTTTCTTTGCAAAGCAGACTTGATATTATATCACTTTAACATGAGTCATCTGCTTAAATCTGACTTCCTTTGGCCTGTAGAGTGCATGTTGATACAGCAGAGTTCTCATTTTAGCGTTTCATAGACTTTTTACAAAGGAGCAATTGAAAGCCAAGTACTGGCTGTCTGCTTTAATGGAATGCGTGAGTTAAGGCAATTTCCTGTTGCATGGAGAGAAACCTTAAGTAGATTTACTGAATGTGACAGGAGACGTACGAAAAAAGCAAATTATTTAGTACTTTCGGAACAAGACATTACGTTGCTTTGGAAGATTTGACTAAACGACATGTTACATAACAGGTAATTCTGTAGGGTATTAAATATGTCAGTTTGGGGCAAATTATCAACACAAAAGCAGTTTTCTTGTGTCTCTTTTACACATTGGATGATCAGGCACATCACACAAGTTTCTTGACGTTACATTGTCCTGTTCCTGTCCAATTTGTCCTTCTGATGGGAATTGAGAAGCAAAGCACTGTGGTAAAGAGAAGTGCATCCAATTTTAGGTAGTACTTTAATAAATGTTCCTCCATTGTTCATGACTTGGCGGCTGTAACAGTCCCTTTTAATGGCAGACTTGTTTACAGCTTCAGCTGTCAGAGCACCAGGTTGCTTTTGAACTAGGCTTTTGTTACTTTTTTTTTTTTTTCACTCCTATGAAAGGATTTTGCATGAACTTAATTCCAGTTCAGTAATTTGGGGATTTGGGGTTTTTTAAATAAAATTACTAAATGCCATGTGCATGGCTTGGCTAAACAGCAGCTAGTAATTCACAAGAATTGAGGAGTTTTAAACACCAGAGTTGGAGAGGGTTTCCTTCACGTACTACTAGTCATAAGGAAGAGTCATCCATTGAAGAAGAGAGATGGGGTAGAACAAGGAAAATGCCCTTAACTTGTGGATGGCCTTGAGGGAATTAGTTGCAGCACAACAGTCCATTTATAAAATGAAAAAGAACAAACAAGCAGTAAAAGATGTGGGGATAAAAGCACCACAGTAACCTACAGTGAAACAGTACGTGTATGGGTGGAACGCACAGGATATGAGACATCTTTTGCCACTTCTGTTTGTTTGAAATCTTAGCTAGAAAGTTAAAGCTCTCGTTTGTTCTTGCATGTCCATTTTGAAGTTAGTGGAAAATTTGAGTTTGAGAAAGGATTTGTCAAAAGGTGTTTTCTGTTCTTTTTTTTTTTTTTAGTAGGAAAAGATGACTTCAGGAGTAAACACTACTGTTTATTTCTGGGTTTTTGTAACGAAAAAACGGTGACTGTTCTGAGGTAATTCTGAGGTCATCTGTTATAAATCACTTCTGTTTGAGAAATACTTCACTGTATATGACACAAATTCCTTTAATTGAAAAAGTGATGAGCTTCAGCTTCATCTGTGACTTTGAGCACTAGCATTGTATTTTGTATAGGTGTGTGAAAGATGCATGCTGTAGCAACGTCCTGGTAGGACTTCCTTCTTTTCAAAGAAACCTATTATTTAAAGAAAATAAGGTACCCAGATGTTTGTTCACTGTGTACTCTCTTTCTGTCACTGTATTTTTTTAAACTATGCAGGCACAAAAGAGAGGATGGTGCCGGCCTTTGAGATCAAAGGCAAAGAAGGCTGTTGGTCTCCCCAGCTGCATTCAAAGCAGGTCAAGGGAGGTGATTCTTCCCTTCTACTCAGCACAGGGGAGCCCACACCTGGAGTATGGAGTCTAGTTCTGGGCTCCCCAGTACAAGACAGATACAGATATACTGGAGAGAATTCAGCAAAGGACTGCTAAGCTTATGAGGGGACTGGAGCATCTCTCCAAACTGAGAGTGCTGGGTACTGTTCAGCCTGAAGAAAAGAAGTCCGGGAGGGAATCTCATCAGTACATGAATACCTGAAGTGAGGGTGCAAAGAAGAGAGAGCCAGACAGTATTCAGTGGTGCCCAGTGACAGGACCAAAGGCAGTGGGAATACAGGAAGTTCCCCCTGAACATCAGGAAACACTTTTTACTTTGAGGGTGATTGAGGACAAAGACTCCACAACCTTCCCAGGTAACTTGTGCCAGCACCCAGAGATATTAAAAAAAATCCTGGTTGGTCCTGGGCAACCTGCTTGAAGGAGGAAGGTTGGACAAGATGATCTTCAGAGGTCCCTTCCAACCTGAACTAATCTGTGATTGCAAGGGTGCATTTTGTTGTCAGTGAAATTGAATTGTTAAACAAGGAGAGGTTTGTCATTCTGTTCATGTTTGTTGCCGTGAAGTAAAAGAAAGGTTGGAGAAGTGGTGTTTTCCTGGGAAGACAAGTCATCTCTTTTTATCCACTCTCATTTTTAAAAGCTTAGAATGACCATATTTGGCCTAATCTAAGATTATGGCATGTGAAATGATGTTCCTTTTTAAAAGAGGAGTCTTTTAATATGTGATTCCAGTATGGAAAAGATTCCCAACTCTTGATCTGAGAGTACCAAAGCAGGCAAAGTAAAACCAGGCGTGGTAGTTTCAAGTATGTAATCTGCAATGTGTATCCCACTATTCCTTTAGCATGCTGGGAGTGGTGGTAGTGCTTGTACTGACAGTCCTACAGGGAGTTATCTAAGTATTTTAGTTAAGAACTTCCTGAAATGTTGAGATGTATGGCAGTTTTTGATTATTTTTTTTGGTGTGTCATTTTTTTTTCCTGTGAGATGTGCATTATAAACTAAAGCTGCTGCTTTGGTTAAAACTGGGGAAGGGAGCATATGAGTGCTTGTTTTTTCAGGCTGAGCAGCGTTATTTTGACTTTAGCTCTCTGGGAGATAATGAGAAGTGAACTGTCAGCACTAGTACTTGCTCGGTTTTATGATGGTATAAAAAAAAGAACTGTCATGTTGGTGGGTTTTTTTTTCCCTTTGCCTTGTCATGGAAGTTCAAGAAAGAGAAAAGGACTACAGCGATTTTTGGCCTGATCTAATGTATGTACGGGGGGGCATCATTTATGTGCCCCCCTTCTTTGCCTGCTTTCCCTCTTAATACATTTCTCTGGCAGTCCAGAAATACTTTGAAACCTGAGCTGCAATGAGTTCTAGTAATTTCCTATGTGTAGTTTGAATAAATGCAAACTTTATTTAATGTTACCAGAGCACAGTGAACAGCAGGTAATAGGAAGGACAACTTAAGCGAACTAGCAAGTCATGCCTCCATGTCTAAAGCAATGTATTTCATCATTCCAAGTGAGAGTTTTTGAACAATTTTGGCTTTGGATATGCCTGCAGAGTATCTGTTGTGCATCAGGGTGTAACCTGCCTCTAAAAATTAGTTTTTAAAATGTCTTCTTATTAATAACATCAGAAAATAAAAGGGTCGTGAACCCAAACCCTGTTAAAAAACTTCTGTAGGAACTACTTTTGGGACTGAGAATCCATCCTGTAAATGGTGACTATTAAAATGGGCCAAAATATGTAGGAAGCCTTATAAACCTCAGTTTCCAGAGAGAACCTGATTCTACTGTTACTATGTTATAGTTACAGGAAGAGTGATGCAGATATCCTAACATGTGGGAAAAGATAAGGTAAATTGTCTTTTAGATTTATATAGCGGGCAGTACTGTGGAACTGTAACTTGCTGCTGTTCTGGCGGTTGCTTGAGAGGTTAATTGAGATATTACTTGATATAACATAAATATTTCAGAGGTAGGCAGGGGATTCTTAGTGCTCTCTGTTCAGCTACAATTCCCAGTAGTGCCTTTTACATTCTTGTGGCTATCTAAATTTGTCAGCTCAAAAGCTGCCAGAAACTTCAACTAAACAAAAATCACAGTTTTGTTTCTGTTGACATACGTGTTTATATTAACTATACCATTGCTTCTGTAAACTGGTCCAAGTTGGTTTTTTTAAACACTTAAATATCTCAATTAAACAAGCAAAAGACCCATTTTCTTTTCATAACTATATCACATATTCATGGTTTATGATAACTCAAGGGGCAGAGAGGAAGAATACTGCTCTTGCGGGACTAAGGCTTGAATGATGCATAAGGCCGAGCAATTAATTTTGTAAAATCAATTACTTAATTACTTAAAGACTGTTTTAAAAATGTTCATAAACTTAGTCTTCTTCAGCCAGCTTGCTCCTCACTAAAAATAAAAATCCTACCCTCTTCTGCAATAGTGAATTTATTTAAATAAATATCTTGCATCTGTCATGGCTTTTATAATTGAAGGCATTCTCAGTATTTGTATTTTCGCATGCACTTAATTGGGTAGCTTTGATAACTTCTAGTTTCTTCTTTAAGAGGTTCCTTTCAAATGTCCATTTCCTGGCTATGCCATGGCTATGCCATGGCTATGTCTGTATTGAACACAGCATTCATATCACACAGATGCTGAGAGATTGAAGACCTGCAGTTTTCTGTACCTCCCAACATTTCAGTATCACTTTTTAAATGTCAAGTTCATGTTTGTCACAGTTATATGAATAAAGGCTAAGATCCAGATAGGCTGTCTCCCTCTTCATCTTGAGAGCCTCCCTCTCAAGTACTTTCTTGAGTAGGAAAATACATCAAAAGCTCTCTCCAATAATATTTTTCTGAGTGAAGAACTGCACTTGTCTGTTCATGATTTTTTTTCTTGGAGGTGCATTGTTTAAATAGAAACTTGCACTTGCCTCATAGAACAATGAAAAAGCAACTAGTGAATTTTTAATTGTAAAATAACATGCATTTAACTTTGGCTTTTCTGTAAACTCTTTACAATAAATGCTGCTATTAATAGCAGTGTGCTTCCTAGTTAGCTGCAGTGTAGTGGGGAATGGAAAACGCCCCCATACAGCATATTGCTGATGGGAACTTTGCCTCATGTGATAGGGTGGGAGAGAGCAGTACTTTCAGGGTCCCTTATTCTCCATAGGTTTTTCACTGCAAAAGCAAATTGAAAAGACAGAAAAAGATTGTGGATAACAGTCACTAGCCCTCAAGGCACTGAGCTGAGACCACTGGTATGCTTTGGATATGGTGGGACATCCTGATGTCTTTCTATCACTGTCTTACCTGCCTGCTCCCTGTTGCCTGTGCCGAACAATGATCCGACAATGTGAGCCATCAAAGTCATTGCAGTGGGAAGCTTCTGGTACTGGAATGCATAGATATTGCATGGGAGAGTGAAATGAGCTAGGAAATGTCTTGCAGTACTGCCGGAAGTATGGTGCCAACTGATCCCAAATTATAGCAGGCTTTTCATCGTGGTCAAATTCTTGAGAGCTTTTGAATGTAAACACTACTGTGTTTGAAAGTGATGATTAGAGCTCGTGGGAGGACTCTTATCTATCCCCAGTACTGCCAGTTCACCAGTAACTCTTCAGAGACCTTGAATCACACCTAACTTAAGCTGCTCAATAAGCAGCCTAGTCTTCTTCAGAATCATCATGAAGCTAAGTTCAAAATTAAGCAGTACATTTTGGACCAAATGAAGTTACTAAGCTTAGTTAGAAGAGCTGAGTGCCTGGACTGCTGTCTGTGGAGCACATAAATGGTTTATTATCACGTTGAAAAGAAAATCTGAGGAAAGCCTTTATACACTCTTGAAGTACGTGTTTTTGTTTCTCTGAGCCACGACCACAGTACCTGTATCAGGTGACTGTCTCTTTTTCCCCAGAGAAGTGTTTGTGCGGGATCCTTGAGATGTGTTTTGGCAGAACCAGGCCAAGCAGATCCCAGGGTCAAGGGCATTTAAAAGTCACAGCTACCTATAATTTCTCTGTGGAAGTTGGTCTGGTCCAGCCCTGTCCCCTTTATATTAAGGGTCAATTATTTGCTCTGAGACCAGAAATTTCCCTAATGTATGCTTTTGTGTGATTGGTGACACCTTGATGAAATTGGGTGCAGTTTTTTCACTCAGTTCAAACTAGCAAGATAGGGAATAGTGAGTAGGTCTGTTTCAAGAGTAGTTCCCTGAATACTTCTCTGGTGCTGCCTAAAGTAAAAAAACTTCCAGAAAATATATGTGCTTCTTTGCATCTTCCCAGATAGACACACACAGACTGAAGCATGTGCAATGGTATTGACATTTCTGATGTGAGTCCTAAATGGCACTTGATCCTCTGTGCTAGTTCTTGCTGGTTTTTTTTCTTCTCTCCATGAATCCTGTTGTTTTTTTATTCCAGCCAATTCTTTTGTCTACAGCTCCCAGCATGGTGGCTGTGGAGAGTTCCTAGGGGACTTTTGTTACGACTAGGTAAGCCTATTTGTTTCAGGAGATCTTTATCCTTGTTTATTTCAAGAGTTGGAGAGAGCTCATATGGCTTCTCAAACTACTTTAGCTAAAGTGTGTTGTGGTAATTTATAACAGGTAGTTTTGGTATGACTGTATAGGCAAACATAAGTAAATACTATTTCATTAATTACGCTTATGTTAGATCAGATGACTCGACCAACTTCTTATCTTAAACACGGTAATATTTCTAATGTAATTTAAAAACCACAAGATGCTAAAATATTTCTTTTAAATCTTTCATTTTAAAATCAAACCAGTTACTGTTGATTTTTATATTTTGCCTGCACAGCGATGAGGTAAGACTTGTAGACTTTTCCATGACAGCCTTATTTGAGCACAAGAGTATTAGATGTAGCAGAAACCTGTTACAGATAAGAGCACCCAGACATGAATCTCTTAAAAGCTTATTTAGGTTGTGTATCTCCATAACTTTTTAAAAGCCTTTATATGAATAAGAGATACTTTCATATGTGATAAGTCTGAAGGCTGTATGGTGCTAAAAGCATCTGCCTTGCCTGGCTGTCACTTTCTTAATTTCACAAATAGCCTTGGCACAGTCGCTTTCCATATTTTAGAGTCCTGTGGCCTTTTAGGTAGGTATTGATTTGAACTTACCGCTTTGCCATTTCCTCTTCAGTATACACTTATTTCTGAGGGAAAGGTAAGAAAACCTGAAGTGCACAAGCTCTTCCCTGAAATGGTGAGGGAGGAGAGAGAATGCCTTCTACTTTGTAGTTTATTTAATGTATTTATGATCTGTCAGTGCATTGCAAGGACATATTCTGTATGTGACTGAAATCTTTTTCAGCTTCTCCCACAGTTCAAAAATACATTGGTATTAAGTGAGTTCATAAGTGTTTAGGGAGTTCGTTCAAGTATTTCTGCAGGTACAGCTTTAGTTGTATTGGAAGTTGAGGCCCATTTTCTCTTTTCACAGCACTCCTAGCTCTGTATACAGGTGGTGTCACCTTCCAGGAAAGTCTCAAAACAGTTATGCGGTCTACTCAATAACAAAGATTTTAACTAATAAGGAGTTATTTACAAATGCAGGAAACTTACGGATAACTTTCTTTTACGATATTTCCTTGACTTGTTCCATAACTGTCAGACAAGACCATTTACTCTCTGTACTGCAAATACGGTCTGTGCCAACAATGTTTCAAAAAATGGCTGGCCTAGTGCCAGCACCATTATCCTGTCATTATTCTGACAATAAAGAAATGCAGATGTGCCCGAGTTCATACGGTCTGAAACACTGAAGAATTAAGAACGATCAGAGTAGATCTGATAGGATTTTGGCGCAGCCTTATCTCGGGGGAATCTGGAGGGGAGGGTGGGGTTGGTTTAGCTCCCTTTTGCATCAGCTTATTGTATTCTCAACAATGCTGGCTCACTTCTGCTGATCATGGAGCTAGTGGCCAAAATGGACTTCAGGTACTAAATGAATTAATTTTATGGAAGTGGTGTTTTATAAAATGGATAATTTTCCCCCAAAATGTCATCTTCTGAAAAGTCTGTGTGCTCGTAACTGTACTTCTCCCAAAATGCCCAAGCATTATAGTGAATGGGAAACAGTGAGATGTCCTCATCCATGCTGGGGACTTGGACATCTTTGCACCACTAACCTTTGTTAGCTCTTTAGTGTCTGGAAGACTTCAGTGCTAGGACTCTTACATTTTTCAGGCCCTGCTTTGTACCTTCTTTCTAGTTGCTTGATTGATTGTATCACAGCTGAAGGTTCTTAACTTAAACTTTGAATCCTCTGAGAGATCAAGTATTGGAGTAAAAGCTTTTTCTTTGCACCATAAAGCTTATTTTAATGTTTTGAATACCTTGTGGTGAAGGCAGTGTGAGTCCATCTATCTCTGCTCTTGAGGCAATGCTTTTCTAAATAGTAGGTTAAATTTCACTTTGTGTGACTAGTGTGCCTTGTTTGCACATAAAATTTGTCTGGGCAGTGAAGTGTTCAAGATATACAGGCAATAATTTTGAACCTTATTTGGCCAACAGTGATGTTTTGGAAGACCTGAGAGGGAATGAGAATCAATGTAGACCAGTAACACTTTCCCTTTAGCAAAAGTAGGATATGTGAAACAGGTCTGATGCTGCTCCACGAAATACAAGCTAAACCAGAGTGTTCCCAGTGAGGTAGAGCCAAAGCCTTTGTGTAATACTTGACACTGGTGAGTGTCCTGGATCAGGTGAGGGAAACATTTGTTACCCCTCAAGAGGTGTGTGTCATCTTCCTGTCTTACAGATAGTTTTACATCTGGGAAACGTGGGCCTGGGAGAGACTCAAATGAAATAATAATCTTGGGAGGAGAAATTGCGGTTAAGTTTTCATAGCAGCATGTCTCATTTAATATGTCTTCCAGGCCTTTGATTCCTGAAAATGGCTTTACAGAGATGCCTTTTACAGACCTCTCCATGTACCCCCTGATTTATATCTATTGCTTTAATCGATAGTCACATCTTCCCAAAGCATCTGCTTGGCCGAAAATACTGAATAAATAATAATGGTATTGAAAGAAGACACTTGATATACTAGCAAGGGAAGAAAAACTGCCCCCACAAACACTTTACCCATTTAATTAGGCAGAAAATGGATTCTGTGGATTGGCTATTCAAAAAGGCTTTTTATTAATGTGATTGTTATTCCATTAGTAATTGGATTGAGAGACGTTCTCTTGAGTCTCCAAAGAAGGAATAGAATGCGGATTTTAATAACTTGTGTTTTTGTGTACAATTAGAGCTTAGAGTGATGATTTACATAGTGTTTTCTTGGGTTTTAAATGCAGTGGAGAGAACTGCTCCATTATTTATCTCTTGCTGCAGGGTGGGGTCCACTGTTTTAATTATCTTACAAACCACTTTCTAGAGCTTTGCATTAGCACTAAAAGAGCTCATTTAATTTCTTGTTCCTTATAATTTCCTGATTTCCAGCTATAGGTGTTAATTATTGAGCTCTTCATGGAGGTGGCTGAATGCTTCATTTAAGGAATTTTTTTTTTACTGGCAAGGCACTCTTGAGTTCCTTCTGAAGATTCACTTCTGTCAAGATGGACATTTTGTTGGATCACTGTTGGAAATTGGGTCGCAGAGAGGGGTGTCAAAGAAAATAGTATGGAGTGTCTCTCGTGTCTGTCCAAGGTCTGTCTGCAAAACCTGGAGAGAGAGATTATTTTTTGCTGGTCTTCCTGTTATGGCTATTTGCCTTTATCTTTTTCTTTCAGTGAGAGGAATTCAGCAATACAACTGTGTTTAAAAATTGACATTTTGGTTATGTCCAGGATGGCTCTGTGCAAAGCTGGCTTGGATGTTGAAGGGTTTGCTAGTTCACTCAAACCTGCTATGCTGCTGGTTCCAAAACCAGCAGTTCTGTTTTCATAGCCCTGCCACTGAGCTCACATGTTCTGCTGGGCCTGGGGTACCCAAAACAAGGTTGGTGCAGGCTGTATTCCCTCTTTCCTCCAACTTATTCTCCTACCACAGTAGCTTAGATAGTCTGTGCATGGACAAAGAAGAGTTGACATTACACTGACAGAAAAGCATCTACTTATTGACAAGTGATGCAATCTGTCTGCTGTATTATTACCATTAAAGCAGCATACTGATTCCTCAATGTATTTTTATATTGGTATTTTTAATATGGCATTTTTATAGGCACAAATACAAATAACAATAACTTTATAAAGCCAGAGGGGAATTGGACCCCTCTGTATTGTTTACTTTGTTCTCTGATGTTGTTATGGTATCACAGAATGGGTCTGGTTGGAAGGGACCACAGTGAGTTATCTGGCCCAACCTCCCTGCTCAGGCAGGGTCATCCCAGAACACATGGCACAGGATTGCATCCAGATGGGTCTTGGATATCTCCAGTGAGGGAGACTCCACAACCTCTCTGGGCAGTCCATTCCACTGCATGGTCACTTGCACAGTGAAGAAGTTCTTCCTCATATTCAGGTTGAATTTCCTGTGCATCAGTTTCTGCATGTTGCCTCTTGTCCTGTTACTTGGCTCTGCTGGGAAGAGCCTGGTCCATCCTCTTAACACCCTCCCTTCAGACACTTACAGATATTAATGAGGTCCCCTCTCAGTCGTCTCTTCTCAAGGCTGAACAGGCTCAACTCTCAGCCTTTCCTTGTAAGAAAGATGCTTCAGTCCCTTAATCATCTTTGTTGCCCTTGGCTGGACTCGCTCCAGGAGCTCCATGTCTCTCGTACTGAGAAGCCCAGAACTCCAGGTGTGACCTCACCAGGGCTGAGTAGAGGGGCAGGATCACCTCCCTTGACCTGCTGGCAGTGCTCTTCCTAGTGCACCCCAGGATCCCACTGGCCTTCTTGACCACAAGGGCACACTCGTTGCTGGCTTATGGACAGTTTGCTGTCTACCAGGACCCACAGGTCCTTTGCTGCAGAGCTGCTTTCAGCAGATTGGCCCCCAGCCTGTCCTGGTGCCTGGGGTTATGCCTCCCCAGGTGCAGGACCCTGCATTCGCCTTTTTTGAATATCAGACCTTTCTCTGCTCATCTCTCCAACTTGTCAAGGTCCTTCTGAAGGGCTGCACTGCACTCTGAGGTATTGGCCACTCCTTCTGCTTTGTGTCATTGGCAAACTCGCTGAGGAGGCCTCTGCACCTTCATCCACATCACTGATGAGTAAGTTAAACAACTCTGGACCCAGTATTGAACCCTGGGGGCACCACTAGGGGCAGGCCTCCAACTAGACCCTGTGCCAGTGGTTACGACCCTCTCGGATTTGCCACTCAGCCAGTTCACAGTCCACCTCACTGTCCAGTCATCCAGTCCACTTCCTGAATTTGCCTATGAGAAAATTTTGAGACAATGTCAGAAGCCTTGCTGAAGTAGAAGTAGACAATGTCAACTCTCTCCTCCTCCATCTGGATAGTTGTTTCATCATAGAAGCAATCAGGTAAGTCAAGCATGATTTACTTTTAGTGAATGCATGTTGAGTACTCCTGATCACCTTCTTGTCATTCATAAGGATAGAGATGGTCTCAGTGAAGATGTGATTCAATCAAGTATTACTTCCACTGCACTTTTAAATTTGGACCATGATATAGTGAGGAAGGAAGAGATAATAAGCATTCAGTTTTTAGAAGTGTGTCATGTCTGTGGTGAGACGTGGAGCTTTAGGAGGCAGGGTGGCTTTTGTAGCAACTGAGAAGCATTGTGGATTTCTTTGTCAGTTCATTTGCATTGGGAACGAAATGCTTGGAAATACATTTTACATATGCAGAAAAAACTTAAATGTAAAATAGCAGTCTTAAGGTCTTGAAAGAAAAGAGGATTACCTCATATACAGCTTCTCAGTGCTTCTGGCCTATTTTTTTTAACTCCATCAAATCTGGTTTTATGCTATAATGTACACTTTAATCGTACAACAGTTTGAGTTGGAAGGGACTTTGGATAGTCCCAACTCCCCTTCCATGGGCAGGTATACCTTCTGTTTGACCAGGTTGCTCAAAGCCCCATTCAGCCTGGCTGTGAACACTTCCAGGGATGGGGCATCCACAACTCTGGGCAGCCTGTTCTAGTGTCTCACCACCCCCACACTCAAAACTTTCTTCCTTATATTTAATTTAAACCTACCCTCTTTCAGATTAAAGCCATTCCCCCTTGTCTTTATCACTACTTACTCTTATAAAAAGTCTCTTTCCAGCTCTCTTTCAGCCCCTTTTATATACTGGAAGGTGCTCTAAGGTCTCCCTGGAGCTTTTTTATCTCCAGGCTGAAAAACCCCAGCTCTAAGCCTGTCTTCATAGGAGAGGGGCTCAGCCCTCAGAGCATCTTCGTGTCCCTCCTCTGGACTTGCTCCAACAGGTCCACATTCTTCTTATGTAGGGGCCCTAGAGCTAGACACAGTACTCCAGGTGGGATCTCAGGTGTGCCCTCACCAGTGCTGAGCACAGGGGGACAATCACCTCCCTAGTCCTGCTGGCCACACTCCTTCTGATACAGGCCAGTATGCCATTGGCCTTCTTGGCCACCTGGGCACATGCTGGCTTATGTTCAGCCACTGTCAACCAACACCCCCAGATCCTTTTCCACTGGGCAGCTTTCCAGCCACTCTTCCCCCAGCCTGTAGTGCTGCAGGGCGTTGTTGTGGCCAAAGTGCAGGACCTGGCACTTGGCCTTGTTGAACCTCATACAATTGGCCTTGGGCCATCAGTCCAGCCTGTCCGGGTCCTTCTGTAGAGCCTTCCTGCCCTCCACCAGTGAACACTCCCTCCCACCTTGGTGTCATCTGCAAACTGCCTAAGGGGGCACTTGATCCCCTTGTCCAGATCATTGATAAAGATGATAAACAGCACCAGCCCTAGTACTGAGCTCTGGGGAACACCACTGGTGACTGTCCTCCAACTGGATTTGATTCCATTCGCTGCCACTCTGGGCCAGACCATCAACCAGCTTTTTGCCCAGTGGACAGTGTACCCATCCAAGCCATGAACAACCAGTTTCTTCAGAGTGCTGTGGGAAATGGTGTCAAAAGCTTTACTGAAGTCCAGGTAGACAACATCCACAGCCTTTTCCTCATGCACTAAGCAGGTCACTCTGTCATAGAAGATCAGGTTGGTCAAGCAGGACTTGCCTTTCACAAACCCACACTGGCTGGGCCTGAACCCCAGTTGTCCTTTGTGTACTGCATGATGACACTCACAACCTGCTCCATGACCTTCCCCAGCACTGAAGTCAGGCTTACAGGCCCTGCTGTCCTTCTGGCCCTTCTTCTAGATGGGTGTCACATTTGCTAACCTACAGTCAACTCGAGCCTCCCTGGTTAGCCAGGACTGCTCACCACCGAATCACACCTCAGAAATGATGAGGGTCTCTTAGCGAGAAACTGGCTAGTATTTTAGTGAAAATATTGCTGCATCATCTTTTATTCATTGACCTCGTTGGCATGGCTAACTTCTTGTGATTTTTTAGCATTATTGAACCTTAAATTCTTTGAAATTCTGGTGTTTTTTGCTAACTAGGGAAATCTTGCTACCCTTAAGTGTTTAAGTTTTTTCACTTGTGATGCAGCCTGGTTTTTAAATGCTGATGTAAAGACTTTAAAAAAAAACCTTCTGTGAACAAAATAATTCTAGCTTTCAGAGCTCTGATTTCAAGGCAGAAAGTCCAGTCTTGTCCAGTTGAACTTTAAAAAGCTGTCCTATTTTTTCTATTTTCAGTGGGTGGCAGGCCCATATACATTAGAAAATAAATCAGGTCACCTATATCTCAGCAGCATGCTCTGCGTGTCCTGTTGTACCTCCTAGTTCATAAATAAAACTGAAATGGTATTAGCAAGTATCTAATGACTTGCCCCTGATCAAGACATTTGTAAGATGGAATCCCCAAAGTATAAAGGTAATTCTTATTAAAAATGTTACTCAGAAAATTCTGTTTGTTTTATCTATACTGATGGCTCAGTTTTTATTTTTCCAGCTATTTCTCTGTATATGTATACAGATGTATAAATATATATTTAATAGATGTGTGTATGCAGTAAATTTTCATGAATTTAAACATTTATTATCCACTTGAGAGCTTCCTGCCCTGCAAAGTTTTCCTAGTTTTTTTGTAAGTAACCTTAAATATTTAAAAGATTATGTTCTAGAAGTTGTCGCAGGCATCTTGATTTTGTAGTTTCACTTTTTTCTTTCTCTCTAGTTGGAATTCACTTCCCAGAGCTGCCTTTGCTGTTTCCTTCTGTGATACTCTTGCATGCACCATTTGAGTCTCACAATCTTAGCATACTGTGGTTGCCCCATGGCAACTAAGTGACCTCATTGAGCCCCTGCTATACAACCCTGAATGCCCCACATGCATGGTGGATAGTCCTGCTGCTCATTCCCAAGTCTGCAGACCTCCTTAAATCCCTGTTGATGGAGTTGAGGTGTTTCACCCTCTGCTTCAGGGTGGGAGGCAGGCATATACTGAGTCTTCTGGACTGCAGCACTCCCCCTCATTCTTTCAGTAATGCTGTTCCTTTTCACTTTGTTTCGTAATCTTCATTCTTCTACCCAACAGTTTCGGCTCCCAGCCCTGGCCAACCAATGCATCCACAGTGCTGGAAGGAGGCAGCTTAACCAAATAACACCTACAGGTGCATGGCGGTAGCATGGCACTCTGAGCTCCTTCCTCTTTGAGTGGTGCTAAGGATATACGTTCTTCTTGTATAATTAAAATGTTTTTAATGTCTCTTGGACACGTGTCACTTCTGGGTTTTGGTGAAAATGGCACATAAGCAGATTCCTTGCAGAACTGGCTATGAATATCTGTGTGACAGCAAAATGAGGTCACTAAATGTTTTATTTTGCTTATGTATAATCTTAAGAGCACAACAGCATACCATATGTCATCAGTTCAGATTTTTTCACTACTAGCTGGCTGACCAATTTGACTTAATCTTGAAAATCTTGATCTTGACAAAGTGTTGAGCTTTTGAAGTTGGAACAGGGCTTATTTTGAAAAAGTGTGACCAGGTATCAGGTCTCCTCTTGCTGCCCAGAAAAGAAGGAAATTTCATGAAGCATATGTAATGTCAAGACTTGTTAGTACTTTGCAGCAAGCCTGGCTTAAATTTTTAGTATATACTTTCACCAGAATATTTAAGATTCATTTAAAAAGAAATTAAAAGAATAATTTGCCTTTAATACTGGCTGGACTTGGAAGAGGTTAGAGTTTTCACATTTTTGGCACATTTGTTGGATTAATATATCTTAACTACATTAGGTAGACTGCTTCTGGTTGTAGATGAGCTAGCAGCTAAAACCCTTTCTTACTGTGCATAAAGAACTGTAGATATGTTTCATTTTTCAGTGTTAATATCTCTGCTTACTTAGTGTTTGACTTGGGATGAGTGATGTTCTGTCACCATCAACGAGGACCAAGTCCAAAGTAGCTTCTGACTGCCTATGGCATTCTCAAAACACAGAGTTTTCTTGGCAGTTCTGTGTAAATGCGTATTCCAGATGCATGATCAGGGCACGTTTATTGAACAGTGAGCAAAATGATAAGCAGCAGATGCACTTTCATCCAGGCCCAGATGCTGTTCTGACTGACATGGCCTGAGATCTCCATGTAAAAGCAGCTGATGTTGTTGGGAAGAGGAGGGTTATATCCCATTCTATATTGGAGAAATTCACTCTGCATTCACCCAGAATAGGTTGCAACTGTCTAGCTCTAGCTGAATTGGAGATTTGCAGCAATAAAAAATTAATGATTTACAGCTCAGTCTAAATTAAATATTTAAACTTCTCCATTGTGCCCCAACTTCATTGTTGTAAGAAGAACTCCATTGTTTGAAGTTTGTCATTCAAATTGACCAGGACCACTTAGAAAATGCTTCAATTTTTATGTAAAGTGGCTTAATTGCCTTATAGGTTTTGGAATTAAAAGCCTTAGTCAATTAGCTATTTGCTAATTCTCTAATGTGCACCAGAGCCAAGACAGCTACAGTTTTGCTAAAAAAAAAAGGCAAAAAAACCCACCACTTCCCAGTTTCAACTGGATGGTATCTGACAGTCCTACTTTTGAAATCATAAGCTGTGCATGTTCAAGCACTTACCTGCAACCAAGTGTGAGGCACTTTATTTTGGAGGAAAGAATGCTGAATATAGGGGTAGAAGGAAGTTGGGGTTTAAATTTCCTTTTCTGCTCATGGAAAGAAGAACAGCTAAGAGCAAAATATTTTTGTAATAAGAGTAAACTATTTCTCCTGATTTTATCTCCTGCCAATAGCAAGGAAGTGAGTTTGTATGTATTTCTGGGGGCACAAATTATATCCTTTGTTAACTTAGGATAAATGACAGATTTGGTGGGTTTAGTAAATAAACCAACTAGCTGAACATGCTTTTGCAGGTGTGTTTTACTTGTGTTCCTCACCAAAAGATTATGTAGTGACATGTGCAAATACTCTTTAATATTCATTGTAACTTTAAAGGTAAGAGAGCTTATGTTTGCAGTGTTACTGAGCTGTTAGTACTAATGTCCACTTTTTGTTCTGTAACCAAAGGAGGAAGATGGTTTGAAAAAGAAAAAGCAGGTGTTATTTATTCACTGAAGTCCTTGCTGTATGGACAGTGTCTCCATAGGATTATTTAAAGGAAGGTGCAGCTCAGTAAGATCTAGGTTTTGAGGTGTACCACTTAGAACATACTGAATTCAGTGACGATTTAATGTACTTTGTTTCTGGCGGGAATCACTTGGAAGCTTGTAGGAAGAAGCTCAGTCTTAACACAAATTACATTTTTCTAAGTAAAAGGGTAAGTTTTCTTTAGGTTTTAAGAATAGAGAGAGGCATTTGAATGCCAAATACATTTGACATATTTTGTAATCAGCTTCATTCGGGAAAGATGTAGGTTCAGTAACTTAAAACTGTGGTATCAGGTTATTAAACTACTGACTTTTTTCATGACCTTTGCTTTGGTTTCCATAGTTATGTATATTTACTGTTGCAGTTCCATATGGGGCAGCTGTTAACTGCAGTGTATAAAAACATCTGGTTATGCAAACCATCGTTGATGAAGGGGAAGGGGTGGAAGTAAATTTCATATACTAAAAGACTGCTGCCTTTAACAAAAACCTTGCATGTGGAATTCAAGTATAGCGTGAGTTTTGTTTCTTTTTTTCCTAACTTAAAACATTTTCTGAAATAACATGTGCTTCTCATTGTATAGTTCTCTTATTGTTTCATTCTTTCTTCAACATACATGAATACCTAAAAATCAAGAAATGTTCCTTGTCTTCTTATCCCCATTTTTAAGACTTTAGTTCTTCTAGAGAGTAGAGGGGTTTGGAGAATGCCAGATTGCTGAACTTCTAACCATGTAATGCTGGGATCTGTAAATTAAACCTGTCTGTGAAAAGCAAAGCCCTTTGGACTATACGGATATCAAAGTATTATTGTGGAGTCATGAAATAATCATGTAGATGGAGAAAAGCAATCAGGTTTTACCTTGATTAGCTCCTAGGGAAATGCATTTGCACTCTAGGCAGTGATTAGTATGTCTTCTGGAAGCACAGTGGCACTTGCTTCGTATCTGAACCACTAATAATTGAATCTTTTTGAATAGAAATTATTGCAGGTTTCACAAAGTGGTAACGAGCCATGTGTATGTTCTGTTCAGATGTCTGTGTCTTCCCAACTGAATGACTGTAAGAAACCTTTTATTTGGAACAGGTTACCTAGTACTTAAATGAATGCTTGCATTTGATATATTAATTAGAATGTTTGATATTTATGTAATAATTATATATTCTTTACCATGGTAACCAAGGATGGTGGTTTTTTTAATTTTTGTTTGTTGTAAGACTCTTCTGGAAGCTCTTTATCAGCTTAAGGGTAACATAATTAAAGTCTTTTAATGCATTAAAAAATAGATAAACATCATATGCTCTTGTGTTATAAAGCTGACAAGCTGTTGCAAAAGATGAAGTGCTGCATCACTGAATATTTAGATGAATACAAGTGAGTACATCTAAGCTGACTTGGATTTAAACAGATATATTCTTGCTCATGTGGAAGAGTAAAGAAGAAGGGGGATGGCAGGTAGATTTCAAGATTTAAGACTTCAGAAAACATTTTTCTCTCTCTCTTTTTTGTTTGAATTGTAGTGTGAGGTGGAAGGCTACTAAGAAAGAATACATAGTTTTGTGCAGTCTTAGGGATTACATCTTGATGTATCACCAACACAGCTGTTACATTGCAATACTATGTCATTACATTTTACAGAAGGAGGGGAAAAAGAATTAGATCAAGCGATCCTTTAAGCTCCCAAGGGTTTAACATCCTGTTCTAACATGTGTTACAGCTTTAAATATAAATATAAATAAATACGAATTAAAAAAGAATAGCTGTTTAATATTTACTTTATGGTCTTAATGAGTTAGCAGAATGTGAGAACCCAAAATAAAATGTTCACAATTTGCAGAGCATTAAATTTAGAATGTACTGAAGTTAATCTGGAGTTAGAGCAGCCTGTATGGCACTTCTGTCTTGAGAAAGATTTCTCAGCCCTTTTGGGATGATTACAACAAACTGGACAAAAAAATTCCATGCTGTTTTTTTTATTATATAACTGTCTTTTTTCATAGGCAGTGCCATGTGGTTGCACTATCAGGGCTAGAAAAGAAAATGGTGATGAGGATGAGTATTTGTAGGAGCTTTGCTTTAAAGAACCTAAAATAACACTTGCTGGGTTACCAACTGTTGGGAGAAGCTTTAATGAGCTGGCATAATCCAAACCAGGATGTTACTCTTTTTTGAAGTTAAGTAGGGAATCAAAGGAGATATCCCAGTTCACAGATGAGATAAAGGAGAGTGCTCTGAAGAGAGGATGGAGGTACACAGAGAAAGAGGGGGAAGATCAGGGGTGTAAAGGATGTGTTTTAGTGGTGCTGCCAGAGGTGTGGAGTTCAGGCAACCTAGGAGTAATGAGAGTTGCAAGTCAAAAAAATGACAGAGATTTTATTCATTTTTTTTTTGTTCTAAAGTTTTGATTCTGAGGTACTGATAAACCTACTGGGTTTAAGGTACTTGAATTATGCTACTGAACTTCAAATCTGTGTTTCCCGAAAGCAGATTCGTATGTGGTGCACTCTCAATTGGACCTGCTGAGTTAGCCAATGGTAACCCTGAGGACTGTGGCTCAAATTTTTGCTTAGAAACTAGCAAATTGTAAATGATGGGGAGTCCTCATGCTCGGCATGATAGCTGCAGGAAGATACTGTGATACAGCTCTGTTGATAACCAGGTCAGTACTGAAACATAGCACTTGAAGATTATATTGATCGGCAGAATTTAGTTATAATACAGGTAAAGTATGTCAAGGATAGAGCTTAGTGGGATGAAGAAGCAAAATCCAACAACTGCACAATGACTTAATCTACCAAAAAAAGTGAAATCATCAAAGTGGACATTTGAATATTAAAAAACAAAACTACACGTTCTCCTGTGCAAATTTGTGTTCTAGTGTTTTGAGTCTCACTCAGTTTCCTTCACGGTTTTCCTCATTCTGAAGGCTGGATAATGTTTTATTGTGGCAGTGGTCCTAATAAATATCAATCTGATGTCAGTGACTTGTTTTTACATAAAATGTCAGAAAGAATCTCCTCTGAAATAAACCACACCCAGTGACTAGGATGTTTAGATTTATGTTGTTGGCATATGGAAGAAAGCAAAAGGCAGGACAAATTTAATACTTACTTCACTTGTAAAGCATTCATCACCACCAGCTGAGTTTGCTGCTGTTAAGATCAGATATTCTTACATACGTTTCTCTACAGGTAGAGCATAAGTAAGACAGATTTTGCCTGCTCAACTACTTAACCTGAAACTGGTCTCATTTAATTTTCCTTTTTTAAGGCTTTTTTTTGGTGGTGGTGGTTTGGTTTTTGTGGGTGTTTTTTTTGTTGTTTTTTGTTCTTTTTTTTGGGGGGGGGGTGTTTGGTTTTGGGGTTTTTTTTTGTACTGGCTTTCTGTTGGTGCTTACAGTAGTGAGCTGGCTGAACTGTTTACTGCTGCTGAAACAGGGGACATCTTGACTTCCTCCTTCCAGTGCTCAGATTGTTGCTCAGCTTCACTTTTTCAACTATTCTGGTGTACTTTGTTCTCTCCACTGAGCTGATTTATCCAACTAATGCAGAAAAAATTCTGCTTTTACCAGTTTTATGCTGTTTGTAGGCTGCTCATCTGTATAACCTAGCTCTGTCCTTGGACTTGCTTAATGCCTTTCAAACAATTTTGCTGAAACGATTGCATCATATTTTTTCCTCTATGTCATAGCTACTCTTGAAGACAGAACATTAAAGTCTCTTTTGCAAAATTTGAAAATTTGCAGTAGTTAAACTGACTTTGGGGGGCACTGTAGGTCACCCAGAACAAGTGGAATTTACTGTTGAATTGTACTAATCAGTACACTGGTTTTAGATTTTAAAAAACTGAGCACCAGAATATGGAAAAAAGTTGTAGATCAAGAGTTGACAGCTACAGGTGTCCTCAAATAGATCAAAGCCCCACATTATCTCTTTCCTCAGTTTCTGAAATCAAATGCAGAAGAAGCAGATTTGTTGAGATGGAGGTGCTTTTAATCAGTAAAGCACCAATTGTGCTTGTTTTATGTTCATAACTGAGGTTAGCCAGACCAAGCCTGGTGTCCTCCTGGTTACTGTCATCTGAAATGCTGTGCAGTTTCAGACTTCACATTTATTGTATTTGCAGTGCTTCAGTACTTCCGTTCTTGGCACCTCAATAAACATTTTGTGATGTTTCCCCTCCATCTCATCTTGCATGTCTGAGACTCCTCTGTGTGTAAGGAAATGAGGAAGAGATTACATTCAATTTATGTTTGCTTGCTGTTGTGGTTTATTGGACAAATATCAAGCTAAAAATTATGTTTAGCTAGCTATTCAACTACGTAATTAAATGACAGAGCATCTCTTCAGTCTTGTTCTCTCCTGGGATTTTGTCTTATCTTGCTGCTCCATGACATTTGAAAAGTGGCATGTTTTTGCTTGACTTCTCTTTTGTACTGGGCCTCACTCCTCTCTTCACTCCTTGTTACCTCTTGGGAAAGAATTAGCAGCTTCATTTTATGATATGATTTCAAGCTGCTGTAGGTGGATGTGTGGAGTGTTTTAAGCACTGTGGTCTTTTTTCTATCCTCTTTTAAATGTAAGCGTAGTGCTAGTATTAATTGAAGGTAATAACCTACTTTACAGAAGTTTCTATCACTGCTTTAATTTCAGGAGTTGACACTTTCTTCATATGTTTAAAAGAAAAACTTAATTAAACTTTTACTAATGCAAAATAATTTGTTTCTATTTCAAAAATTCAAACTGTAGAAAGTTAGAGGGTCCAGAATTTTGTTTTTTGTCTGTCACTATAATGTTCAACATATAAATGGCTTTTCACATAATTTAATTTTCTCTTAGACCAAGGTGCAATAGAAAAATTCTGGTTTTCTCCTTTTCTTCAGCCTTTTACTCATCGTCCTCCTCTTCCGACTGAAATGTCCTTGCACACATGGGAAGCAGCATAAGAAACATGCATGCACTGAGAATGCAGGAGATAGCACTATGCAGCTGTTCAATTCATTAGCCTTTCTGATTCCTTCTGGGAATTAAATTACCGGTTGGATGAAGAGTTCACCACAGTGGGATTCTTGAATGCAGAGCCAACGAAGTTCACTTATAGCTGGCATGCAACTGGTGTCTGCCGAATCCTGTATTTTTTAAGAGAAAAGACCATTAGCTTGTTTAGTCATAGTACTGGACCAACATAATTTTCTAAGTAATTAGAAGTAAAACAGCCTCAACCAACCTGTTATACTATATCTTTTCCTGTCAGGGCCTTGTTTGATATTAATTTCTTTTTTTTTTAAAGCAGATGCTTACCAGAGGTTTGGTGTGTTGCTTTCTTCCCTGTCTTAGGACATTTTCTTCAAGGGTTAGTTTAGTTTTGCTGCTTAGTGTATTGACAGCCTGACTTCTGACATGACATACATAAAATGATGGTTGTAGTTCTGTTTTTACATAACTTCCAGCTAAATCACATGCATGTACATGATTTGATTTGGGAAAATAGCCCATAAATCTTAGACTTCTGCCTCCCAAAACTATCTCTATCAGTTCCATAGTCTAACCTGTGCATATTGAAATTCAAGTTGTTGAGTCAGAATGTAACATAAGCAGGAAAGCTGAACACCGTGCCTTTAGGCCAGATCTGGCCTGCTTGATGTGTTCAGGGTCCTGCTTTATATCTTGATTGATGATATGGATGAGAGGGCCAAGTGCACCCTCAGTCAGTTTGCAGGTGACACCAAGTTGGGTGGGAGTGTTGGTGTGCTGAGGCTCTGCAGAGGGATCTGGGCAGGCTGGATTGATGGGCTGAGGCCATCTGTGTGAAGTTCAACAAGACCGGGGGCACACAACAACCCCATGCAGAACTACAGGCTTGGAGTAAGAGTGGCTGGAAAGCTGCCTGATGGAAAAGGACCCCTGGGGGCGGTGATCGACAGCAGCTGAACATGAGCCAGCATGTTCCCAGGTGGCCAAGAAGGCCAATGGCAGCCTGGCTTGGATCAGAAATGGTGTGGCCAGCAGGCCCAGGGCAGTATCGTCACCCTGTTCTTGGCTCTGGTGAGGCTGCACCTCACGTGCTGTGTCCAGTTCTGGGCACCAACTGCTAGAAGGACATGGAGGTTCTGGAGTGCGTCCAGAGAAGGGCAGCGGAGCTGGTGAAGGGTCTGGAGCATGAGTCCTATGATGAGTGGCTGAGGGAGCTGGGGGTGTTGAGCCTGAGGAAAAGGAGGCTGAGTGGGCCCCTTATCACTCTACAGCTACCCGACAGGAGGTTGTAGTGAGGTGTGGGGGTCAATCTCTTCTCTGAGGTAACAAGTGATAGGACAAGAGGAAATGTCCTCAAATTGTGTGAGAGGAGGTTTAGACTGGATATTAGAAAAAATTTCCTTACTGAATGAGTGGTCAGGCATTGGAACAGGCTGCCCAGGAAAGTGATGGAGTCACCATCCCTAGAAATTTTCAGAAAACATGTGAATGTGGCACTTAGGGACATGGTTTAGGGGACATGGCAGTTCTGGGTGATGGTTGGACTTGACAATCTTGGAGGTCTTTTCCAGCCTAAACAATTCTATGATTGATCAAGACTCAATGACAGATTGGGCAAAATTTTAGCTCATGGCTTGGAAATAGAAGTAAAATTTCTAATCCTTACAGGTTAAGAGGACTGACTAGATTCCAAATGTGCAGTAATACAGTGCTGCTTTAAGTATCCAGAAATGACAACTCTGCAATGTGAACTGCTAAACCTTATTGTAGATTTTGTAAGTCAAATTATTAAATAACTTAAAATGCATTAATATACATGTAATTTAATTGTGCACATAAATTAGAGGCCAAAAGACTTTGGAGAGTAATGTAGATGCATATCCTCTGTCCCTTTCTCTTATCCTGAGTGATGCTGAATGCAGTGCTCCAACTAGTGTGTAGTGATGCTTTCTGTTCTCAGCTATTACTTAAATCTGACTCATGATGTCTGTAGACCTGCCTAGAAGAACATTTAGCTTGTTATCAGTAACTCCAGCATTCAGACCAAGTCATCATTGTAGTTCAGTCTGCTTTACCTTTTTAGTTTATAACCCTACTTCCCTCCCATTGATTGTCTTTTATACCATGTCAGATAGAATGCTTATTTTACATTTTTGTATTAATCAAATTATTTTCTTTTTGAAGTGAACAAAATGTTCAGCACGAGAGGAAATCAATATAAAGAGGACTTAAAGCTGCAGACTGAAGTGTAGGCAGTTCTGTGGCTGTGTATTACCGTTCCATTCTTAAGGCAAGAAGGAAACCATGCTTGTGCTCAAGTTTTTGCAGTATTTTGAGCTGGAAACAGGATTTGGAAGAGGGCAGATTTTCCTAGTAATACAGGAATTAGTTTTAGTGGAAGAAGGAACTGTCAAATATGATCTTCAGATGAAAATTTTTGTTGTGACTAATGTGGAATCTGCTGTAGGACTGGCATCACTGCATGTGGGTTCTTTCCGTAATGGGAACAGGAGTCAGAATTGGAATAATGTGACAGCTTCATAATGTTATCGTTATTGTTGTCAAGCAATTGTTTTAATCTTTTTACTTATCTAACGAGTGAATAATTATTTGAGGAAAACAAGATTGCCTTTTTCCTCACTGAGTGAAAACTCACTGTCTTCAGTGGGTCAGAACTGTTGGGCAGCCCTGGGGTGACCCAAGCACTGTGGGCTGAACCTATGCAGCTTTTCCTTCTTAAACTTGTCTTGAATGGGCTGACTTTGGGAATGAACCTCGGAACTAAAAAGCCATTGGGGTTCTCCAAAGAAGGTAAATGAAGCTGGTGAAGGGTTTAGAGCACAAGTCTTACGAGGAGTGGCTGAGGGAACTAGAGTTGTTTAGCCTGGAGAAAAGGAGGTTTGGTGGGCACCTTATCGCCTTGCCTCTTCTCCCAGGCAACAAGTAACCAGACAAGTGGAAATGGTGGCCTCAAGTTGTGCCAGGAGGAGGTTTGCATTATAGATATTAGGAAAAATTTCTTCACTAAAAGGGTTGTCAAGCACTGGAACAGAGTGCCCATGGAAGCTGTTGAATCACCACCAACCCTGGAGGTACTTAAAATACATGTAGATGTGGCACTTGAGGACGTGTTTTAGTGGTGGACTTGGCAGTGTTAGGTTAATGGCTTGATTCAATCTTTAAAGTCTTTTCCAACCTAACCAATTCAATGATTGATTACGAGGTTGAGCTTTTAATCTGAAATAGTTTGACTCCTCAATCCATGAGCAGAAGTAATGTGAAAGAAGGATCCATTTTCTAAAGTCATTGGGTTCACCTGTCGTGAATAGGTGAATTTGAGGGTTTCTGCACAGGACAGAAGTAGGTAGGTGGATGGAAGGGCACCTTGGTTTAGAATAAATATATTCCATGATGGGCAGAATTTATAAATCTCAGTACCTTGACAGTAGTGTTCTGTTTCCCTCTTTTCTATCTCTATCCAAGTGGGGCAGTCACGACATATCAATATCAAAAAGATATTCGAACTGGGGAGGAAACAGTACATGTGATGCTGTGTGTGGAACTGTGGATATGCAAGTTCAGTAGCCAGCTGCTCCCAAAAGGCATGTTAAAAACATGATTTTTGCCTGAGCCTCACTTAGTGGAGAGAAGGGAGGATGAATGATTAATTTATACTTTCCTCTTCTCAGATGCTTATGTTCATGAAATATGAATGAAACAGGTTATTTTTGAGTTTTTAGACTTCTGTTGAGTATTTTTTGAATTGGCCATTGGATTCGGAAGTTACTGGAGAAGGCAGAAGTAGAGTTACTTAATCCATACTCCCTTAGGAAATCAGGCTTAGTGTAGCGATTTTTAGACTATGATCTGTGCAGAACTGTGCGTCGTTGGCAGCTGTTAGGAACAGATCTGCAAAGGAGGCTGCTACAATGTGTCCCAGAGACTGGACTGGGAATCCTGATCCTCATACTGCCTATTTCCAATGCTGCCTTCTGACAGGAGGAATAGCATGCTTTGTTTACATGCCTTTGATTGTTATTGCTGGCTGGTGTTCTTGTAGCCTTCCTTAAGGTGATAATTTCACCTACTATGCCCAAAGGCCCTTAGAATTTTTGAAGATAGGTCAGGATGGTATAAATCTCAAGAACATTAAGATCTTTATCCTGACTTAAGTTGCTGAGTGAGAATTGAAGAACTGGAGGGAAAAGAGAGATGGAGACAAGAATTTACGTCTCCGTGAAATCACAGCAGAGTTTGGATATGAGCATTATGTGACGACAGTGTGAAGAAGATGTTACTGAAATAAAAGCGGAGTCTCAGCCTATGAAACTGGGAAAGTATCACAGCTTTAAGCTCAGCAGTATGGGAGGGAGGACCCTTAGCACTGACCTGGAACATACATTGATGCATTATGTACTATATGTATATATTCAATTTAATATATACATGTTATATGTGTGTATATATGTTTAATGTTCTCTTCACGTGTTTTTTTCAGACCTTTAGCTGTTTATATTTTCATGGCATGAGACACTTTCCATTTGCATTCATCTTAGGGTGGTTTGCATAATGTGACATTTCAGAGACCTGGAAAACAAGAAGGCACATCCCATGTCTCTGGGCATGGAAACTGCTAAAACTAGAACTGTCAACTAGTGCATTGAGTTTCAGTACTTTTCTCCTATCCCTTAAAAAGATAACTGGTCCTTTACCACAAAGTGTGGTTACTATTTTTTGAGTTAATGCTGCAAGATGTGTGAAAGTGATTTTTTTTTTGACAACTGGTGTTAGCAGGGACTTTTGAGCGCATAAGAAGATTACAGGGGTAATTACAGGGATGCCTGGACCTTGGGGATCTCAAGGAAGCTTATAATGGGTGCTTTGGTGACCTATCTGCCTGTGAATATGACTGTACTCTGGCTTTGTGAATACTTGTGCTAATATACCTCTTTTTCTGTATGTTTTTTGTTTCTTTATTAAGCAGGTTGTGGTTTGACTGAAATGTATGCTAGACCCAGCTATTTATTTTCAGCTGAAGTTTTCTTGGATGCGAACACTGCTGCTTGCATCTCTTAGCTGTTTGGTACTGAATGTTTTGGTCTTTTTATGTCATTCATTTGGAGAAATAATAAGCAAATCTACTTGTAGGTTAAATGATTTAGTGATCTCATGGGCCAGAATGGAAAATATTACTGGAAGTAATCTCAGTGTTACTGTTGAATCTGTAGGAAGCTTACATGGCCATATGCTTCTATCTTTTTCCAAATCCTAATTAATAAGGGATAAATGTGTATGTGTGTGAATGAATAAAATTCAAGTCATCTCAAGTAAAAGCAGTGCCAAGTAGTTAACTTTACAGGGACGGAGAATAAGAAGCTAGAGACAAAAAAATCTTTTGGGTCTAGTTTCAGTAGTTGAGAAGTAGTTTAATTTAGAAAATTATGACTAAGGCAGAGCTCCTACAAGTACTTAATTTTTATGAAGCAGGTTGTCATGGAACAGGTGTTGCCAGGGTGTGGTGTCTAGGTCTCTGTTAGGGACTTGTACATGGTGCCACAAACCAGCAAGTAACAGCAAAATATCTCTCACCTGCTATGCCTTGAAGCATCACCAAGACTTCCCATTTTAACTGTTCTGCCTGTCAGGTGTTAATGTATTAGACTAGAGGAGGCAAACCACACTTTGATCCTAGGATGGCATTGTTAGAGCAGCTCTATCTGTAAGGGCAAGACACTTATAGATTTTCCTCCAGTTTTATTTCCACATAAAGAACAGCCTCTCTTGCCTTCCCAGCTGATGCTGAAACATCCAGTACTGCTGCAGGTGCCAGGACCTTGACTCTACAGCACAGAAGTGTAACTGTCCATACTCATTTTTCACCTGAGCTTTTTCAGGTGGAAGAGTCATTTAGTATAAGTTTGTGGAAAAATTTTTCGGTACAGTGTGCAGAATATGCTCACAACTTTATCTTGCCCAATTTTTGTCAACAGTGATAGGAATTTAAAGGATTCCACAGCAGCAGGAACTGTCCTACTTTGCTCTTAATCTCAGTTAGCAGGCCAGCACTAGTTGATAAAAATGTGCAGTTTTGAAGGCCCAAGTACATCTTGGAAGTGCAGCTGAGGATAACCACAGCCTGGGCTGCTGAAGAAACTTCTTTGCTAGCTGTAGGGGAGTCCAAAGCTCAAAATACATTTTTCATTACTTTGGTTTTATCCTCGCTGTAGGTATTATGGGAAGCAGCAGGGCAGGGAAAGAGAGGGTGAAATAGCCTTATGAAGTAAAGAGGGGTATGTCTGTGACGGGGATGACTTCTTTGACTGTAATCGTACAGGCGTTTGTACTGAATGCTTTTAGAATGTTTGTGGCTGTAACTTCTTCTTTGTCATAGTTGTAAGAAGATGTGAAAACAAATTTCAGGATGCTGAACGTTGGCTGTGATTTGCTTACAGGTGGAAATGCTGCTCTGTTCAATTGAGTCTTTTGTAATGTTTGACTTATTTTTATTCCGGTTGTAATCAAGGACTGAACAGTCTGGCCTTTGAAAAGGAATGGGCAGCGCTGGAAGGCAAGAAGGAGAACTTGGAGGCTTGCCTCACTTGAGAAAGGTCCCTGACAGCACAGCTAGACAAGTTGTGCTTCTATAATGAGTTTCTGTGGTTGTTTAGAGATACTGTAAATAACACATTCACCACAGAGGATGCACAACTGGTGACTAAGTCCTACAAATACTGCTTTTAAACACTGGTCCCTTTCACTGCCGGATCTTCAGTGGTGTGAAGCTGTTTGTATATGCTTTTATCCAGCTGAATACAGAACATATTGTTGTGCTGCTTTTAGAGTTGTATGTACTTTGCTTACTACCCACTGGCAACTAATTACCAGTTAGGATTTGGGAATTCCTCATAATCACCCTGCTCAGCATACCTTTAAGTGTGTTAGTTGACCTTTTTTTTTTTTTTTTGGACAACCTCATGTTTATGGTGAAAATTCACTATATATAAGCTAAAATTTTTGGTTTAACAGATCCTGGAGAGATTCCTTTCTCAAGAAGCGGGAAAGTTGGGATGTTCATAAACACAGCCTGTTGGTTTATTTTCTTTAAAACAGCTTTGCTGTATATGATAAACTAAAGGTTTAGTCTTGCAACTTTAAAATGTGACATTAATTTCCATCTACAGTGCATCTGAACAGCTTGGATCAGAGGAAATAAGTCTGAAAGAAGTCTCAAAGCAAGAATCAGCTGTAATTATAATTCCTCATGTTGATGTTTAAACTGTTCTTAATGACCTCTGTTGATGGAGACTCCTGGACCCTCTGTAGCAATCCTTTCCAATACAGAGCAGCATCGACCTTTAGAAAACTCATCCTAATGACTATTAGGACTGCTGAACTGTCCAGTATAGATGTGGAAAATAGATTATTCCTCCTTGCTGTAATTTTACATAAGCTTAAAAATAATTGGCATGTTTTATTCTATACCTTCCTTGTAATCACTTTTCTTTTAGAATGATTAATCCCAACTTTATCCCAATTGTTTCCTCATTAGGGCACCTCTGTCCACTCTTGTACTCTTCTTTGGATTTTTTATAATTAAACCATATTTTTCTTTAAATGAAACATCCAAAACCAGACAATAAGTCACACATAAGGCTCTTTTAATTCCTTTTTTAATATCACAGCATGAGACAACCGACTTGGGTTTGTACCCCTTCCCACAGAACCCTGTGTAGTCAGCTGGGCAAGAAGCACTGTGTTTCCTACAGCACTCAAGGGACTTTGCTCAGGACCACACTGGAGGGGCTGAGTTGTACCACTGTGCTGGGTGCCATATAATGTTGGCCCTGCAGGAGGAAGTCTGCAGAGAAAAGAAAAATTTTGCTCCGAAGGTTGAATAAGGCTCAGCTCATTGCAGATGGGAGTGTTAAAATATATTGCGTTTGAAAACAAAGGTCAAACTATCATACTCCCAGCACATTTTCTCTTTTCATTTTAATTGACAGATTCTATCTGTACCACATCCCTTCCTGGGTGAGTCCAGTATTAGTTAATGGACTGAATTCTCTGTGTAGACAGTTACTCTCTGTGTGCAGACTTTCCCAGGTTAGGATAACAGCATTTTATGGATGTGTGAATACCTGTGTAAGGTTAAAAGCATAGGATAATCAAGCCCACATACTCCAGAACCTTTCTTTAGACCTTTATGAGCCCCATCTAGTCCACTTATAAAGAAAAGAGAAACTTCTCTGTGTTTTCAGAATGATTTCGTCTACTTACTCTTTGGGGGAAAAAAACCCTCCCTGAAGTGCTTTTTTCTATACAGGAAGTGGAGAAATCATGCCTTATGTCTACAGTAACTGTACTAGTGCCAGCCTCTATATAGTGTCAGTTTATAGCAAGAGAGTTATTTGTGGAATAATAGGAATATTGCAGTTAGAGATAATTAGGCTAGAAGTCCACTCCTAAGTGACTGTTTGTTCGAGGGGGGTTTGAAACCACAGAGAGTGAAATAAGTAAACTGTAGCTCACAATTTGTGTAAGACTGACCTGCTTTTCCTTTAGCATAAATAGAAATTTCATACTAGTTTGTCTATACAGGCCGAAGGAGTAGAGAGTATGTGTGCTGTGACCTGATCTACAAACACTGGCCTTTCTTGATCATGGGCAGTTAAACAGTGTGACTTGTGAAAGGCCAAGCTGTGGTAAGAAGGGAAGGTAGCCATATGCATGGTGCAGCCTCCTAAATAATTGAAATCTTCTTGATATAGAAGACTTTATCCTCTGTTACTGAGGGCTGTTCTTTTCTATAGGAAAATATTTCATCTAGAGACAATTTCACTCATTTATGTATATGACAGTACTTGAGGTAATTGCTTCAAAAAGTTTCATTTGGAATATCTCATCTTAGCACTTTGGTGGTTTCTAAGGTGTGGGCATATAGTTACTATGTATAATGTTATTTCCTGGTTATTAGAAGAAGAATGCATCAAGAGTTAACCAGGATCTTCAATTCAGCTCTTCCACATAAAGGGGAAGGATCCCAGCATACAGGAGCTGGGTCAGCTCCTAAGAGAATGTCTGGTTATACCTAATATGCTGTCCTCTAACAGCCTCTGCCATTTAAGGCAGGAGTGGATTTTTCTGGTCTGTAAGGGTGGTATGAAACAACACTTATGTACATTGTAAATACTACATCTCAAGTAACTGATAACTTACTAGAGAAGGTTAGTGTATTTTTCCCCCTTTCTTATGAACCTGTTTTGCTACAGATAGAATTCTTCTGAACAGTAAATTTCTTAAGACTGATACACTGTGGAAATGATCAGATCTGTGTTATTTCTTTGTCCACTAATATTGTATATTAACATTATTTTGAATAACAGCAGAAGTAGTTAATAACATGTGCAGTCATTTTCATTTCAATTCTGTTTGGTGACACTGTGTTGCTAAGCCATTTTTTTCAAAAAATCAACAGAAGAAGCCTACAATTATTTTAAATTGTACTAAGCATGCAGTAAGGGAGAATAGCTGTGTTTCAGAAAAGGGTCTTCTCTCTATCTCAGAAAATCATATCTACTTCCATTTATATCCAAATAAAAATTATGCATCAGCCTTCCCTTTACTTTGTGTTCTTATTCTTGAAACACGGGTCATGATTCCCTGTAAAACTGTACTCGTGCTTACCCACAGTTCTGCCTTATTACAGATGTAACTGAGTTTATCTCTTTCCTCTGGAAATATTTTGGAAATGGAAGGGAAATGCTTCAAATGTGTGATATCCTGTGGAGAACATTGTCAGCCCCAGTTTCAATGCAGTGATATTTTTCAGGTAGGAAGGTTAAAGCTATTCATGACATCAACCCCCAACTTCTAAATTCAGTTTAGATTCCAATGGGTAGCTGTTCCAGCTTCCAAACATAGTGTGCTGTCCTGAGGTGTACCACATATGAAAGGAACTTGGTGCTTCACCAGGTTCAATATGACAATATTTTTTAAAGACTGAAGCTATTGACCACGTCATAAACAAAACCCCACACTTCTAAGTTCTGTTCAAAATCTAAGGTGCATGTGTTTTAGCTTCTGAAGATATTGTGTACTGTGCTGAGGGGTTCCACATAAGGAAGGAACTTATCACACTTTATTGGTTTAAACTTATAGGTTGTCCTGAAATGTAGATGATATAATCTCAAAAACAAATACCAAGGTCTGAATGGAAGAGAAGCCTGTATTCTTCTCATGAGACCTATGTTTACTGTTCTGGGATATTATTCCTTTTATTGTATTTGTCTCAGCAACTGTGCAGCCAGAGTGCATCTCAGCCCTGTTTCCCAGTTGCTTTGTTTTAACCAGATGTGAGATTCACCTGAGGAGCTTCTAATCCTGGCCCAGTTTTTTTTTTCAGTGGAGAATTCCTTTAACAGTGCCATCTGTGGTAGATGGAGTAGTGCTTATAGGTCTTTACCTAATCAATATGTTCTGCAATTTGCAATCTTACCGAGTCACGTGTCAGTAGCTTTACTGAACAGTAATGATGTAATGCAACTTTACACAGGAGAACCTATGGAGAAGTGAAGGGATAACCCAGGGAACTTAAGGACCGTGGAAGTTCCTAGTAAGGTCTTAGAAGGATCATTTCTTCAATGTCATCAGTTGCTTTGGCAGCAGTTCACAGCCGAGCTAACGTGGTGCTATACTACAGGATCTTGCTAAGTCTTTATGGCAGCCAAGGTGACAAGTATGCAATGATTATTACTGAATGTGTCAGGCTGTTATCTGCCTGTGCATGATGCCTTGCCCACCTCCTTTTCTCCTCACTGCTTTAACGTAAATGTATTTTTGTGCATGCCCCTAATAAATGTTAGTGATAACAAAACCATCTCCAAGCTGTGCTTTGGCTGTTTGGTTTCTTCAATCCTCAGTTGTTCTGAAACATGTTTCAGTTGCTTTGCTGGTGGTCTTGCCTGGGAAAGGCACATTAGTGGATCTGTTTCCCAACAAGTTTGTTTCTCACTTGGCACATGTGTGTTAAGTTTTGATAAGAGAACATTCCTTGCCTGTCCTATTTATTGTTGTCTTTGTAGTGTACTTCCCAATATATTAATTGGGAATATATTAGTTTGTTATGTTCCTGAAGAGTTATTGTTCCTGTACAAAATGCTGTCAGCAGACTGCCCCATAAAGTAGGACTGTGTAATGCTTTCCACTCCCATATATTTCTTGTTCCTTGACAGTTGTTTTGTTACCTTTCTAGTTCTTCTATACTTATTTCTAGTTAGAAATATGTAATCTAGTAGTCTGTGGTTAGATTCTCTTTTTGGATTATCTATATATTGTTTCCTCTAGCAAATCCTTTTCTGGTTTATTTCTTTTACTCTTGTTAGCATA
The DNA here is from genome assembly GCF_003984885.1 of Neopelma chrysocephalum. Lineage (NCBI taxonomy): Eukaryota > Metazoa > Chordata > Aves > Passeriformes > Pipridae > Neopelma > Neopelma chrysocephalum. The sequence goes on from NW_020897714.1 coordinate 24,043,150, forward strand.
ATATTTACTCTTTTTTTCTTTTTTTCCTTTGTTAACTGAGGCTAAGAAGGCTCTAGGGCCACGCGGAAACTTATTGCAGGACTGTCTTATTACCATGACTTGGCAACTTCAGTGTCCACAGCTGCTTTCTCCTAAGTTTGCCACATGACTCTTGAGCAACTAAGAATACCCAGAGAGAGAAGATTCACAGCTTAATATCTGGGTTATCGTATGTATGGCTGATAACTGGTGGTCTCACAAAACCGACTTCAATATTGGCAACTTTGCTGGAGCCGGCAGAGTTGAACTCGTTTGTGTTGGCAATGAGCTTGGCCCCGGGTCTGCAAGCTTAGACAGCAGAAGCTCAGAATAACCTGTTTCCAGCAGAGTGCTCCAAGAGCAGTGATTAGACCTGTTGTATTGCATTAAGGACATGGAGGAAAAGGCTTTGGGCAAGTTTCATTTCTCTTGAGATGCGAGCAACTGCGATTTCTTTACTTGTCATGTTTTCAGGATGTTGCTAAGGAGAAAAGGACGAAAAGATGAGAATGAATTGCTAAATCTTGAGATACTTGCACAGGAAAACTACTTGATGATATAATTATTCTTAAAACTAGTGAGGTTCCAGAATCTCTAGTAGGGATACTTGCATTGAATTTGCCTATGTTATGCTGTGGATGCCTAAACTTGACAGCTTATAGGGAAGAGGCGGAAAAGTGCAGGGCTTTTGTGTTGATTTTGTTTGTTCATTTGTTTTGGTTATGTTTTTGTTTGGGTTTTTATTGTTTGAAAGAATACTTCTGTTGCCTTCTTTTTCTTGTAATTTTGCCAGGGAATTGTCTTCTGGAAGTTCTATGGGTATAAATTATGGGAGAAGTTTGATCTTTGATGTTGCACAGTTACTCTCTTTACTACAGGATTTTTTAGGAGGATTCTCTTTCTCCAAGTGAGGCCAAGGCCAATAACACTTGCACATTGTAAAGAAAAACCTTAGGTAACTTATTTCAAACCTCCACTTAAATTGAGTACTTCTTGAATTTCTGTTCCATCTCTTTGTATGTCCCTTTTCTTTTCATGTTTTCAGCACTCTCTTGGTGAAGCGCTTCTTTTCAGCTCCAAAGGCTGGGGTGGCTGGGACTGTTCTCTTTCCCAGCTTTTCTTTGAAATCTCCTTTTCCTATGAAAATGTGTTGACAGATTCTCTCTCATGTGACTAGATTTGCCGAGTAATACACGCTGCAAGTACCACTAAATGCCTTCATATCCAACTGTGCAAGAGCTTTTCAGTATTACTTGCTTATGCATATACAGCAGTTTGAAAAATTAAGCATTTACAGGCATATTGTTACAATCTGGCCCTGGAGCAATGAAGTTGTTGTTCTGAGTTCAATACAGAGTATTTGTACTATGCCAGCTGAAAATCTCATCTTCAGATTTTTCATCATGCTTTGTGTATGTAAGAGAAGCCTTATGAATTAGCCTCTCATAGGAGCTGCTTTTAGGTGTTGCAGGTTGGGACTTCCACTTATTCCTTGAAGTAATACGATTTTGGAGAAGCAAGCGTGCTGACCTGAACAACTTAAAGCTCAGTCAAGGGTATTTTTCCTTTGTCAGCATGGCACAGTAAAGGATATGTGTCAATGAAGAGAGTCCCTGCGGATAACTGGGTTTCTAGGATACAGCATAGCTTCTGTTTTAATTAGGCAGTTCCTCTTGTCTTCAGGCTTTCTGTCACTTCATTGCTTGTAGAGATTTTTGTAGTGTTAATGCAATTTAGGAAGTAAAATTATTTTACTTTTAGCAAAAAATACATCCTTAAAACATTTGAATGCATTGTGTGCAAAATGCCACTTACTGATCTGTCATCTGCACTAAAAAAGGCTAATAGAAATTTAATTTAATTGCTCTTTTCAAAAACTTCCAGGATCGGCATTTTGGTGGACACTGCAGTGTTGAGCATAAACATAAAGCTTCTCAGTAGTCATTCAGTTGGATGAAAACTGACACTGACTCTTTGGAGACTAAAAATCAAGTTCTGTGCAGAGAGCAATAAAAAAGAGGAAAAAAAATGTGGGGGAAGGAAAGCTTTCTCATTTAAAAAATGTGACCTGGTTATACCAATGAGCAAATCTGATGAGAGTTTTTCTTAGAATTAACATTTGTAAAGTCAATTCAAGTTTGTGTGTACTTTGTCTCTAACATATGGCTTCCCACACGATGATGTCATGTACAGCTAAGTGCCAAAAAAAGCGTGAATGCTCCCAGCAAAAGCTACACTTTGAACTAAAATTTGACTTGCGGTTTCTGTGCGTGTGTGTTTGTGGCCAGACAGCCGATCACGTTAGAGCACCAAGCTCTGCACAAAGCCATTGCTTTCCTCAGCTGTGGGTGATGGTCTGCAGGAAGACATAGGGGCCATAGAAGACTTCTGTATGGGAAACATCTACTTTTCTTCCCCCTGAGATGTTGGAAATGCTGTGAATTGTCATGGCTAATTTGCTTCCTCACCTTCCCGGCGTCTCTGATCAGAGGAGTTCTAGGGAGGGACTGTCAACTTGAGGCGTCTTGGTGCTGTAAGAGCTTTATGCAGTTCCATGAGTAAGGATTTCTGTATCGTTTGGGCTTGCAGGTGTTGTGTAGGCATAACAAACTGCTCTGTGCATGTGTTTTGTTCCCAGCCCACTTCTTAGCAAAGTCATGGTTTTTCCAAAGGTGGTAATAATGTTTGCGAGGTGGATCTTGCTGTGTGCTCGTGTTTATGGAGTGGGTGGTGGGGCTGCTTGCTCTGACACCCTCTGTATGCTCTCCTGCCCTTAGTGCCCAATCTGGTGGTCTGCTTCTTATCTCCTTTTGTGTTACAAAAAACTTTCCTTGGGTTGCATGTTTTTTTTCTCTCTTCCATGCAAACCAGAATGTGTTGCAGTGGTATGAAATAAAGGGAAGCTGTGGGGTTTTTTCCTTTTGGTCTACGATTTACTGTAAACTACCACAGGGTCCAGTTCTGCTTCAGCAGTGGATATGTTAGGAAGATTCCTGGATCAGAACACAGATTGAAAGTTTTCTGCTGAGCTGTTCCATCAGCCATGCAGTGGAAGTTGGGATCTCACACTGGCTACAGCTCTTTAATGTGATGATTACCAGCAAGTGTCCTAAAGGAACTTTTGAGGGTGGTTTTAATGTTGGAGAAGGAAGAAAATGTATATGCTAGTGCCTAGTATTACAGGCTCATTGGTATTATTTGCCAGACTCAAGAGTGCATGAGGATTTCGTGGTGTATTTTTTTACTCAGGTTTGAAATTAGTTAGACCGCCTTCTACTAAAACTCTTTCTTTACAAAGCTTTCATCAACTCTGCTGGCCAGCAAGCAAGGGTTTATCTTTGCTCCTTTCCTGTGTGCTTTGGTGCACCTTTTCTCCTCAAGCAGAGATGGAAAGTTGTGTTCATTTGTTGTGCAGGAGGAGGAGGTTCTTGTCTACTTGCACCTGGGCAGCACCTGAGACACATCTGGTTGCATGTGGGTGAAAAATAAGATGTTCCTCTTCTTTCTTGGCTACGTATTAAAAACTGAAGTGTGTAAAAGTGAGCATGTGTACATAGGCACTCACTTTGCATGCTGCTTCCCACGAACACTATTATTTTTCTCATAATGCAACTTTTTCTGTCAAAGTTTTATCATCAACTGCAGTGAGAAAGAGGGCTGAGACATAGCATAATTGTTCTGTTTCTTTACCTTCTCTTTCTTTTAGTCTTTCAGGTGATACCAGCAGCTTAATTAGTTAAAATTCATAAGTACAGCTGGTAAATGATGAGATTTTCTTCTTTTTCAATAAAAAAATTAACATCTTTGAGAAAGAACTGTTAGAACTCCGGATGGTTTGTGTCCTGTGCTGCCCTGAGGGAGAAATGAGCATGGGTGCAGCATGTGCTCTGAGGAACACAACCTTCCAAAATCTGTCCAGAGCCCCACAGAGGAGCTGTGAGCTGGAGCTCCGGAAGGGAGGAATGGTGCAGGCTCCCATCCCCTCCTCTCCCTGGCTTTTGTGTGCCAGAGGTGATTACTGTCACTGTTCAATCCATGCCTAATGCCTCTCAGAGAAGAAAGCAGACAGCTTTTCGTCTGTACATGCTTCTGTGACTGGTATTTTCCTACAAGCCAGACACCTAAGAAATTTACTTAGAGGCTTACACAAGGGAACTGTGTAAATTTTTTGCAATGACCTAATGCATACAAGCTCTTTTTGATGGAAGCTGAACTAAATGCTGTTAAGTAAATTGGAAAGTTATTAAGTGTTAAGCTTTAGGAAGGAAGAGTTACGATTTTTTTAAGATACATTTTCATCCATCATTTTCTCTACCCTTGGGTGGTCTCATCCTGTGATATGTTCAGTAGCTTCAACTTCTTACTTTCCATTTCTCAAGGAAAAACTTAAAATGTTATTAAAAGCTTCCCTTAAATGTGTTATGCTACTCTACCCCATAGTCAGGGAGCTGTTTCAAGTGGTGAATGTGCCTAGTGAGTTCATAGCTTTAATTCCAATAATTTGGGAGCTGTTGTTACATAGTTATTTAGGAATTTTCCCATAATATTTGGAATGTATGTAACATTGGCTGCCTTTCTACCTAAAATGCATCAGTTTGAAACAATGGGCAGCAATAAAAGAGCAATTTTTCTTCATGCCTAAAAAATAAAGCTACTAAAATTTAATTTTGTAGATCATTGTGTTAGTATACAGAAGAGTCTAGTGGCACTTTCTGATCTTTGTATACTTTATTAGCAATTACGTGGTTTCTCAAAAGTAACAAAACAATAATTACTAGTTCTATTCTCAAGGTTTAATTTTATCACAAGTAAAGATTTCTCTGTTGTTGTCATGATTGTACCTTTCATCTATAGTTGAACATCTTCATAATATAGAAAATTACCTACATTTTAGTAGATACTGAGAATTGTGATATTGTAAAATTACCACATTTTAATAGGAGAGTGCAGAAAAACGATGCAACTTTTTTGAAGTCACATGAGACATCAATGGCAGAGATTACATCTGCATCCTGCATTTAAAAATATATGAACGTATATTTATTATAATTAAAGAAAATATGAAAGCACTTGATTATGTACATATATTATTACAAATACGTATTTGAAACTTTTTAAAATTATTATTATAGATTATAGAACAAACATTACTTTTTAGCACTGCAACTACAGGAAGGATGAAATCTGCATCCCTCTAATTGCTTTCTAGAAAAATGACTAGTCTAGTTCCTAGTTTATGAACACACATAGTTTTCTGGCAAGCAGAGATGGTATATTTTTGTCCCCAAAGAAGTCTATGGACTGCAGCAGTCCTTTGCTGTAGTCACGAGGAAGTGCTGTGCTTCTCGAATTCACACAAATTTATGCCAGCGTTACTGGTGCAGGGATGTGCTTCTGTAATTATGGATCTGGCAGTTAAAGGGGTTGTTGTGTTCAGTCACAGGTTTCATTACTTGTGAATTGCTTGTGACTCGTATCAGTTTCGGGGGACAGCAGAAGCAGCAGAGAGTTCGTCACCCCAAGCCCACCAGCACACTTCCTATGTTGTTGCTTCTCCTGTGCCCGAACGTCTGAGCTGAGGCATTGTACTGGTGCCATCTGTGCCTCCTGGGGTCCCTGCCACTAGTGCTCGCCTTTCCTCCCCTTTGCTGTAGCTTGGGATCACAGCTTTGTTCCCTAAGCTATCTATTCTTTTTCATAATGTTATCAGCTTGGCCGAGTCTGGCTTGTCTGATCATCAGCCTGTCCCCTTTGCCTCACTCAACGGCAGTACAGGGGAAACTGTCACCCGACAGTAGCAGCTGTGCAAACAAACAAGTCAGCATTGATATTCATCAATAGCTTTGTGCAGTCGTGGCATTGAGATGCACCAGAACATGTGCAATCTGTCTGCTTTCTTTGTCCCATGGTATAGCCAGATCGGCCACTCTGCACTGATGAGGGCGATTGTCATGCCATGGTGTGCCTTCTAGTCTCTTTTTCCTTTGCTTTTCCTTGCTCTTTGTGGACTGTCTGGCTGCTCCCAGGCACATCTGCCACGCGTCCCATCTGCTCTCCCTGAGAGGCACGCTCAGTTCTGACAAGCAGTATTCAAGTGGTACACTGTTCTCTGGAGATGACAGAAAACACCAATTTGTGTTATTAATGGCATGTCACTAATGCTCCCTGCTTCTAAAACACTAAGCAAAGCAAATAGTGTGGAACATCAGCTCCTGAACTTGCCGGTGAGGAGCTGTTTCAAAATCCTATATGCACAGGTGAATTTTTCCCATTCCACTTAACTCAAGTAGCACTGCTCTTAACTTGTCTTATAGCTTGTAACTTTTTCATGACACAGTGTGTTTTCCTTCAGAAAATGAAACACCTGCTTCAGAAGCTGTATTCTTTCCTTCCTGGCATCAATGGCAAGATTCTTTACATTAGGTGGTACAACTGTATGATAAAATTGTTATTTACTATTACTTTGTGTTTCAAGGAAAAAATAATACCAGACTGTCAAAAAAACCCAAAAACCCAAACAAAAATCCCCAACCAAACAAACAAAAAAACCAACAACCCCCCCCAAAACAAACAAACAAACAAAAAACCACCCCAAAAGCTAATTCTAAAGTCAGAAAGAATTTAAAGCCAAGATTGACCTTGCCTCTTCTGCATGTTTGTTGGACAGCTTATGGTTGTGCAAGTAACTCTTCAAAACATATTTCTGTGACATGTAGTCACTTCCAGCAGGATCTTGCCATATGACAGCTCCCGATCAAGTTGAACAAAGATAAAGGAGCTTTCTATGGAGGAAGGAGGAAATTGATATGCAGCATAGGCATGTATAGACAGTAAAGTTGTGAAATCGCCGCTAGCTTTGGGTCAGAGATTTATGGAAATGTGTGATCAAAAGTGCAGCTACTAAGATTGCCTTTGCCTGATCATATTAACTGTCAGGTGTATCAGCTCTGCATTTGCCATGCATATATTGTGTTGAAGCTAACACAGCTGCCTTGTGTACTGCTGCAGGGATTTGCAGCACAAAGCCATCATGAGCAAGAACTGACTTCTCTTTTAGCATGTTTGCCTGCAGTGTGGAATTCACTATAAGCAAGGGCTGGGTGTCCAAAGTGTGACCAAGGTGGACAGGATTTTACAGGGCTGGCTAAAAGGAATTGTGCATGCATATAGGGAGAAAAGTGATTCATTTTGACAGTGGTTGTTTCATAGCTTTGTAAGTATTTTCCTTTAGTAACTCCCTGCTTACTCAAAATGTCACGAAGAGAAAAATAGAGGCTGGAAGCCTAAGTCAAAGAAAGGAGCCAAGGCCAGGGAGGCTTCTAGTGAGGAAAAAACATGGAACAGCTTTTGGTCAGCAAACAGATCTGGCTCAGCAGATGTTTTTGGTCCTGTGCTTGCAAGAAATTGTCTGTTACTTATGTTAACTCCTTGTGAAAGCTGTTATTCCATGATGGCTGCGCTGTACTGTGTTCAAAGAGTAGACCTCTGTGGAAGAGGTTGAGGATGGACTTGTGTATTTGTCTTACATAGCTTTTAGAAGTGTTTTTTCTTTTTTTTTTCCTTCACCTGAGAGCATTGTAAGGCAGTATATTTTATACCACAACTAAGCATCATAAAACTGTTAATGCCTACAGTGAGTTTCAGGAGCTAAAAATGGACTGGGACTAGTTGAGAGAATAGTATCTGCAGTGCTGCAAAACATTGTCCATGAAATCTGTCAAATAAGGGATGTAATCACAGCACTCCTATTTGGTTAGGTGTGATTAGTGGTAGAGTGGTATTTGCTCTGTGCATTAATTCTTGTCATTGTGCTTTTCAGAGCAGCACCTTCAAAACTTATCAAGTTGGTGTGTCAGCACTTAAAAAGTTCTGTCAAAAAGTTTAGTAAACAAACCAGGGTGGAGGGAATAAGGAGAGCAGTTTATCACCTTTGGTGAGTGGTGTTAGACTGACAACAGATGAGCTTTGCTGCAAGACCTTCCATGTGTTACTGAGTTCAAGGCATCCTCTGAAGGGTCACAGATGTAGTTGCAGTTGAGCTGTGTACTGTATCACTGTCCAGTCCTCCGTACTGTATGTGCTCATTTTTATTTTAAACTGATCCCTAATGGTTTAACTGGATGTGATTCCTGCACCCCCAGCCTTGCTAATGTGTGTCCAGCAGCACTGCCTGGACGCTCCCATATGAAAACAGGATGGTCAGGTGGGATAGATGAATTAAGGATGAACCTTTTGTGTGTGTCCTTGAAAAATATTCTGCAGCAATTTTCTGTGATTTCCTTTAATAATTCAGCTCTGAATGCTATTAATCCAGTCTTGACATTTCAGGAAAGTATTCAAGCAATAATGAACCATTTCTCTGCAAAACTCATCCGTAGTTGGAAAAGCTTATATACAGATCTTCTCTGTAACCCAAGAACACTTTTGTGAGAGAGGAGAGTATTTTGTTAAAGTATCTGGTGAATTCTTAGCTTTTTCTCCTCCCCTGGCCATTACTACTTGAACTCTGGAAACTGGAGCAGTGAAAGTTTTATTACAGGTGGCCCATCAACAGAGCAGTCGTGTAGAGGGCTGTGAATAAAGATGACAACTGTGTAATGAAGCAATTTGTCACTGCTAACAGGCCAGACTTGAGATGAATGGTGGACAATGTAAGCGTAACTAGTGAACATGTTACTTAGGAAATTTGTGTGGTTGATACCAGGTCCACATTTGTCTTCTGTAAAGGGGACCCCCTCTTCATTTCTCATAAGTGTCACTCATTTCTGAGGGAGCATTTGGTCCTTGAAACAGAATAGATCTTCTAGTGATATATATATATATAAAATATTAAGAAATAATATAACTGGAGGAAATGAAGTGATATGGAAGGAAAACAGCATATCTAAAGTTATGTAAGATTTTGGTGTATTTACTTTGTGAGACCATTTGCTGCCGTGCACTGTAGCCTTGCATAGGTAAGAGGGAGTCACTTTCTGCCCATCCATGGGGCTCAGTAGAGTGCTCCTGTAGAGACAAGTCAGTGCAGAGTGAAAGGAGCTTGTGTTGCCTGGCTCACTTCCAAGAAATGGAGTTTCACACGGAATCTTATGATTTTTCTGACCTGACTTGGTCATGGAGGGTTTGTCTTCACCCTTGAATTCTGAGCGTGTGTCTCCAGAAATACCGTGTGTGAGGTATGCTTATTGTGATCTTACTACTTGTACCAATCTGTTGGCTTTTGTTTTTCTCTCTCCCTCTATACTTAGATGAAAGATCCTTGGGACAGCAGAATTTTTCCTTTTTCTCAATGGACTTAAAGGTGCACGAAAGCATATCAGGCAGCAGGACACAAACGGCCTTAGCAAAAAGTGATTTGAAGTCCCAAGAAAGTAATTTGCTTCAAACGGTTTTATCATCAGTTACCACTTCCTTTGATGTGACTTTACTTAGCCAAGAAGAAACAGCCAGGATTTCAGAAGGGAGCAGTACGCTGTTGGTAGATGTCTCCGTAACAAGCAATGAGGCGTTCTTAAGTGACAATGAATTTGTTAGCTCATTTTCAAAGGCACAGTGGACTCCTCCGCTGAAGTCTTTTGCAGTTTTAACAGATCATCACTCAGTTAATACAGTAGAGCCATCAAGAGAAACGTTAGAAACTGTGTTGCTAACACCTTCATTATCTGTCCTTTTTTCACCATATGATATCTCAAAAACAGCACAGCAGAAGACTCCGTTGAGCGCCGTCCCTGAACGCAGTAACACTCTTACAGAACTAAAGCCTTTTGTACCAGATCGTGAAATGCTAACAGCAAGCAGAGACTTGCTGTTGTACCCTCCAAATGCAGCTATTCATTTCACTTCCCTTCCTTCAGAGACTGGAGTTGTGGGACAGGAAAACATTAATGCGAGTTTGACAGCTCTGCCTTTTGGGACTCCTTCAGAAGGATTGCCTCTTCATCTCAAGCTGCTGGGTAAAACTAGCCCTGAGATCCCAGATGCCACAGCACAAAGTGCAGTCCTGTATGGTGACGTTTACACGGATGGGAGTAGCAAAGCAGCGGCATCTCTCAGTCTAAGGACATACCCCACTCCAAGCCTTCCCTGGGCCACGCCAACTTCAGCAACCAGTGCTGAGGCTGCTTTTTTTCCTATTAGTCTTCCACTTGTGTCTTTCCCACTTAACTCAGCTGCCATTTCCAGGAACTCTAATACAGTTCTTAATGCCAGCCTGTTTACACGTGAATTCTCCACTACAGCACCAAATTTGCCTGCTGGTTCAGAAATACCAAGTCAATCAGAGCTTGTCAGTGAGCTCATGAGTCCAGTGCCTTTCACGAGATCATACAGTTACTGCCTGTATTGTGACTCAGTTTCACTTCTGCCAGAAGCAGGCTTTTCCCCAGAACATGATGTGGGCTCAGGCGATTATGTTGAAACTATGTCCATCAAAGCCTCTGAGATACAAGGCGTAACTCCATTTACAACCATAATTACTGATGGGTATGAATTAGAGGAACCTACACCTGAGATTTTTGATACTTCTTTTCCATCAAGACCAGTTGTTTCATTGTCTTCAAGATTTGCAGAGATCCCTGATTCAAGCATTTTAGTAAGCACTACAGACACTAGAACACCTATAACAATTTCTCCTTCCTACCATCAGCTCCCTGGAGGAACGTCATTGAATATCTCTGTTGCCCAATCTCTCCCTGTTCTGGAAACAATTTCATTGACACTAAGCACTCATGTGGAACTTCCTGGTGCCACCACCATTCTGTTTGACTCTACCATCATCCCGAGTGAGCCAGTAGCGTCGTTTTCAATCAGTCGGACAACTTTGCTGGAATTGCCAGAATTAATGCCATCAGAATCTGTGATTTTGCTTGACAAGACATCTACGAGTGAGGAACTGTCTTTAAAGATTTCAGATTTTCCATCCAGTCTTTTATCAACACCGTTTCTTATTGAATCTAGCTACTTATCTTTATCATCGACCATGCTAGATTCTTACTCTGTCAGGCAAGGTGATTTATCAACACTCTTACCTCAGATCTTGTTGACTGGGACATCAGTACTTTCTGAGGATGTTACCAGCTGGGACTTAGCTACCACTGTCAGCTCTGCCACTGACACCAAGGTTTCTCAGTTACATCTTGGCCAAACATCATACATTTATTCAAATGTATCATCCCTTCCAGATGCACATGTTCCTGAAATAATGCCATCATCAGATTTTCCCTCTGGGTCATCTGTGTTTCTGGAAGCACCCTCGGTACTGCCAGTGGGCTCTGAAGTTGCATTTACCTCAGCTGTTACAGGAGCTACCTCTCAGTTGGAGCCTTCACTCTCCACCTCTCACTCCGTGGTTCCTACCCTGGTGCTGCCCACTTCGGACACCCAGTCTGTTACCAGCAGCATCTTGCTCAGCGAAACAAATCTGATCTCTTTGTTTACTACCTTTCCAGCAACTCCTGTCTTAAATGTATCTTCATCTCTGCTCTCAACTGCACTGGCTTCTGATGAGGATATTGGTGCTACAGTTTACCCCACGCTGCTTTTAACATCTCGCAGCGAGGGCAGTGCTCCCACAGCTCTTCCTCCCACAGACCCTGACAACCTCACATCAGCTGCCAGCACCGTCAGCGTGATGCCCTTTCCTACAACATCTCTGTCTGTGACCGTGGCATTTACTCCCACACAGTTTCCTCCAACTTTTAGCCCTCCCACTGGATATAAAGTTCCATCAGGAAGCAGTGTAACTGCTGGCACTGATGCATCAGCTCCTTCCACCAGTGTCCCCACGACCGCTGTCACTAGTGCTACAGGCAGCCATGACACAGCTCTTGCAGGCAGCCCGGGGATATTCTCCTCCACCCCTCTGGTGACCACTACTCCACCTGAACTGGTAGTTGTGACTTCTGCTGTGACTAGTACCAGGCAGCCATATGTCTGTGACATCACCATTCCCGATGCTTACTTAGTCACTGCAGGTAAGATATTCCTAACATTTTTATTTTGATTTTTTTTTAGGGGCCACAGTAATGTGACCCCCTAGCTAAATTGCAGATGTTGACTTAACTAAGTGAACCTTTCAAAGAAATATGGTGTCAATTTAGACAAAGAGCTGTAAAAGTATTGATTTATCATTTACTCTTAAAAATAATAGAATTCACTTGAGTAAAGTCCATTTTGGTAGTGAGTTACATATACCTTACACTGCACAGAGAATTAAACTGTCTTCTAAAATTGCTGATGCGTATGTACGAGTATGCTGAGTTAGAGGCTGCTTTATCATTTCATGGGTTGTAAATGAATGTTACTGTCATGGTACTGTTCTGCCAAAATGTTAAATGTTCTGACTGAGTAAGTTTCTCCTTTCAGTTGTTGCTGCTGTTTGTAAAAAAAAAAACCCACCTGCATGTGAGGTAATGTTGTAATATGCAAGAGGAGAACTGGTTTAAAAAAATGTTTGGGTTTCACTACCATTTTTATAATTTTCCCTTACTAGCTTATATTTATATCTTCCCTCCTCCCATACTTACTTTCAGTTGGATTTGGTGTGTTTGTAACCAGAAAAAGTGACATTAATGTGTTTCAAAATTAATTGTCTTAGCATCTGTGTTTGCTTTTCTGGTGTTTTCCTACCTCTTCCTGGCTTGTTAACAAAACAATACCAGCAAACTAATCCAGGGCAGCTGCAGAAGTGCTGCATGTTCTGTGGTAAGCAACACATTTTACCCTTAAGATTTAATTGTAATATGTAAGGCAGAATGAGCATAATCTCATCCTCCAGGTATGTAAGTGATCTAGCTATGCTAGTGATGAGAAAGACTTTTTTTAAACCTGTAATTTGAGTAGTTTTGTAGGCAAGTAACTGATGGAAAGTAACTGCAGGATGAAAACATGACACTTCTCAGTTGTTTGCTTAACCCATAGTCAAAGTGGCAAGCGTGACTGTAACAGACATGACATCCATTGGGATGTGGGGATTTTAAAGCCATTTCTTACTCTGTGGATATTCCTTTCATTAATTAGTGTCACATTTGTTTACTCTCTATTTAGGAGAAAAGTAGATCCATATTTTCTGTGGCTTTTTTCTGACCTCATCTGCATTCCATGTGTTGCCTACCAAACTTTAACTGTGTTGTGGCAGCAGGCTTGTTGTGCACAGGTCAGACTGAATGTGCTGTTACTTTCAGATCCCATTTGAACGCCTCAGTGGCTCTCTAGAAGATTCTTTTACTAGAATGTTAAAGACATTAGGAATGGAAAAACAACATGGGAGAGAAAATAAACCTGGAGTTCCTTAAACTTTATGTACAGTCACTTTTTAGGATACAGTCACACCTTTACCTGTTTCCTTGTCTGTTGTCTTACCTGTTTGATGCAGTTGATCTCATTGCCTGCTTTTTCATGCATTGCCCAATTGAAAATGCAGCTTTGAATCAAAACCCAACAGATGAAGCTAAAATGTATTTACTGACTGACATTAATTTATAGTGCTGGCCCGAAGAGCTGTTCTACGAAATGTCAGTGAATCCATCAGAGAAGTGCTCAGAGTTCAGTTCAGGAGATCAGTAGAGTTAGAGGTAAGTGGTATGAAGTGTGCACAAGTACTCTTTGATCAATGTCATACAACAGTGGGTTTAGTTCACAAGCTAAAATGGTAATTCTAACAGTCCATGAGGTATTGTATCAGAGAGAGATTTATTTTAACTTGAATGTTAGTCGTGTTATGGTTGGGTTTTTTAATGTGAATGTGATGTCAGCTTTTTTACTTTTAGAATGTCATCATTTTCTATGACAGATCTTTCTTGGTTTGGCCAGAGGTGAGCAAGAAGTGTCCAGACTCCCCTGCTCACCTCCTTTGGCTGGTGAATTGAAACTGAACTGAAGAACCTTTACCCTTCAAAATACCTGTTAAAAAGTTCTGTTTGTTCTGCTAGCTGATTATATACTTAGCAGTGTAAATAAAACCAAACTTTCTGCACAGACTTGTGCTATTTGATGTTGTAAGTGAGGCCATCAACACTTGCAGGGGAAGTGGTGGAATCCCAAATGCGTGATTTGGCAAATGAAAAAAGCAGGTGAAAAAAATCAGGTGTGCAATAGTAAGACGTTATTTTTAAGCCTTTAGATATGTGTAACTCCTGTCCTTCCCCCACTCATAGGGCTAGAAATTGCTGTGATGTTGGGCTTTTCTGAAAGCTTCCTCTGCTTTGATACTCAAGGAATCTTCTTTGAACAATGTATCAGTGTTGTTTTCTAACCTCTGGGTGACTGTCTGGTTGAGATGAGGGTTAAAGTCTCTATTCCCCACTTCTGTCTCAAACCCTCTGTCAGATGGGAAAAGACTGTAGAGGTAGTTTAGGTGTACCTTTGTTGTACAATCATCTACTTCAACACTGGGGACTAAAGGAAATATTGTAATGGAATTGCTGGTGTTGATGAGGTTCAGCTGCACTTGCACTTTTTCATAACTGTATTCATGTAGTTGTCATAGCCCAGCACCACATTACCTTTTCTGAGTCAATGATCTCATTTTCATTATGAAATTAACTCAAGGAGCAGTTTGAATGTTGAGCATAACTTGAGTTTCTCCATACACAGAATCCCTTGGTGCCTTTAACTTCTGCACCTCCCATAATCACTGCACTCAGTAATTAAACAACTCCTGCCTGAGAATATACCTCTCTATTACTCAGTCAAGATAGGAGCGTTATGAATTTTGCCAAACTTCAGTTACATGAGCTGCCACTATGAATTACGTGTAGTTTAGCTCCTTTTGGCAATATCTGCTCATGAACTTTTTCAGGGTTTTTTATATAAGAGATTTTTCTTCTAGTTTATGAATTATACTTTCAGATTGTGCAAACTGGCGTAGTCGAGAGGTCAAAAGTTCATGAAGATACAGCTACACTGATTTCCAGTGACCTTACGCAGTAATATGGAAGCACTTACCTTCTTAATATTAACAGCAGTAAGACAAAATCCATTGCTAAATATTTGACTGCTGATTGGAACAAACATTTGATATCCTGTTTTGTATTTTTGCCCTTTAAATTCCTTCCTGTCATGCCGACTATTACCTTGTAAAGCTCTCAATAGGAAAAGCTTCTGAGAAGTCCTAAGGCTTCTCAGAAGTATCTGTTTTTATAAATAATGTAGTTAGTCTAGCTTCATTCTTTGCAAAATCTTTTTTATGAAAAGGAAGAAACATTTCTGTGGAATCAGTTTTGCTTATTTTATGCTAGAATGCTGCTGTCTTATGTGTTCTTTGTGATGCCTTGGGGTGTGGGTTTTGCACTAAAAATAATCACTGGCAAATGTCTTCACCTCTAACAGTCAAATACTAACAAAACTGTTATTTAAAAAAAAGAGCTGCCTGTAATAGCAGTATGTCAAATGGTGATGTAATGCAAAATTTTAAACAGAATTTGTCTATCTTGCTAAACTTAATTAGTCAAACAGACCTGACTTTTTTTAGTTAAGAGTACTCAGAAACCATGTGTATGTTTGCAAGTTATGGTATAGCTTCTCTAAGCTACTTTTTTACTGTGTCTCATATTACAGCTCACAGATGTTCCCTTGCTGTGATGTAATGTACAGTAAATCAAGAGACAGTCTAGTTAAATTTGACTTTGTAGTAATATATGCTTTAAAAATAAAACTCATATCGATGAATATAACTGCTGCTCACTTTAAATAGGAAACAAGTTTAACACTAAAAGGCGAACTGAAAAATTTTTTACCAACTTTTTCAGTTGCAGCTTTGGTCTCTCCTTTTTTATTATTTCAAACATTGTGAGTTGTTGAAGTGGAAGGAAAAAAAAAAAGAGGCAGGGTTGAATCCTGCCAAGTGAAAAAAAAAAACTTTTTTCAATTTTTTCCTAGCAAAGGTCCTTACAGCAAAGTGAGAATAACCTAAAATTTCAAAGTTCTTTTCAGTTGGTCTCAACATATTGCATCTGCAAAAGAATAAGACCTGATGTCTGAATAAGAGTAATTTTTGTCAACTTTTTCTAATGTAAACCTTATGACACTTGGGTAAAATCTATTATACAATGGTCCCTTGACTTGACTTGTTGCACTGGGGTGTGAAATAAAATAGCGTTGGCAGTGACTTGCTGCCAGGACCCCTGGTGCCATTAAGTTCATGCCAACAGGAAAAAGGTTTTTGCCAGCCTCATTTGTGCTTGGAAATTTTATCATGCGGTATAGTGTACACCTCAGCCACTCTGTTGTTGTATTTAATGTGGGGTTTGGGGTGTGTTCTTAACCTATTGGGTTCTGTAATCCAAAATCAGTAAACTCTGCCTCCAAAGGAAGGAGTTCAGTTCATTGTCAGGCAGTTAAATATTCCTTTCAGAGATGCCACCTTGTGGACTCGTGCTGGCTTCATCTGTGCTCACTGCTGCTGAAGTTCTGGCTGGTATCATTGAGGTGTGTAAAAACAATGAGAATTGTTGCCTTAAGATCTTGAAGTGAATGGAAGCAGAAGCTTTGTTTCATTTTTAAAACCTATAAGCCTTTGTAGGCCATGTTCAGGAAGTTAAACACCCTCTGCAGGTTCTTTACAGGATGCTTAATAAGGTGGTGGTGAGGAAATTGGTTGTTCATGCTTTCTGCCAGATGTTTACACAGCATAGTACAGTGCAGTGTAGGCATTGATTAAGTTGTGGCAAAGGGCCATCTAATCAAATATTTTGGCAGACAGTAATCAATAGGAAATGCTTAGGGAACATCATAAGGGACAGAGTAAGGATACAATGATATTTTTCCTAAATACTCTTCTAACCTCTAGTAAATTGAGGCTTGAAAACTTTCTGTACTAGCAGCACTCTCTCCTGTGAGGGTAGCTGGGAATGAGATAGGTTGTATCCTGGAAACAGCAGAGTTGGGTTAGACATCGTGCTTTGGAGAAGGGTTCTTCTTTCGGTGTGGTAGGGGTTCTCTGCTCCTACTGCAGGTTTCTGCTTTTGCTGTGGGAATGGCTCCACAGTGCACGTGAAATTTTGCATGTTTTTCTGACTTTCTGGCCCAAAGTGTTAAGGTAAAAAGTTTGTACTTGTTTAATGTAAGAAATCTGTGCTTGTGTACTTTAGTAGGTGATACTCTAAAATGTGAATGGTCCAGCTACCTAATTTGCTTGCATCTAACTGTCCTGGCAGTAGAGGTGAAACTTCCAAGAGAAGGTTGGATGGACAGCTGGGTTTGTGAACCATTAGAGCTGTGCCAAGAGCAGCTATTCTCATTCATGAATCACAAATTGAGAGTCATGAGCTGTGTTCATCTATCCTAGGTAAATTTATAGACTTCTCTGTGAATTATCTTGTAGGCTGGCATGGGTCTGTTATTTCTGTCGTATGAATTAGGTTGTAGAGAGCTAACTCTAGATAACCCTGTTATATCTCAAGCAGAAATAACTATTGTTTTGACTTGTAGTTGTTCTAATCTGCCTACCTCAAAATTACTGTTAGAAGTGGGGGTTTTTCGATGTCCTTTCTGGATCTGCTGCAACTTTTCTGGTGCAGCGAAGCACAAAAGGGAACCAGTGTTAGCTGTTAAGCTGAAAAAGTTAATGCAAAATTCCAGGGGGGGTTTTCTGGCTACCCTGGCCTCTAGGGTGCAGTGCAGCCAGTCAGAGATGGAGGCTGCTGAGTTTGTTATCAGACCTTGCTTTCATGTCTGAAATACCTAACTAGTGCATAAGTATATGCTGGCTGCACTAGGCCTCTCTTCCTCAGCATATATTCCTTCAGAAATCACCAGCAAATTGTCACTGAAATTTGTAATTCTAATTCCTCTTTTTCTTGCCTTTTAAGTAGTCTCGTTTGCAAGTAATGGGCAACTTCTTTTGCCATGTGTTCCCCATTATAACTGCTGTTTCCATTTGACAAACTGAAGCTGCAGAGATTATTTCATCATGAGATAAAAGAATAAAATTTCAGATAAGAGGAACTGAAAAGAGCTGTGCACATTATTCATATCAAACAAATTTGAGTTTTATGGGCCTAAATCCATTTAAAATAAAAGCTGGATGTTGCATATATTTGTGGGCTAAGAAGGAAGAAAGGCATAATGAGCAGCATAGATTATTTTTCTCATTTCCTTCTGCTACTGAGGTACTTTCTTCTGATGAAGATGAGCTCTCTGAAATGCATGCTTTTTAGAGGACAGGAAAGAGCTGCTTGCTGTCTCATCTAAACAGCAGTTGCCATCACTTTATACTACAGCAGAAATACCAGTAAGGAACATGTGGGTCACAATTTAAGCAACACTGTGCTTTTCTATAAGGCTGATACTGAAGCTGAAGGTATCTAACAAATCCCTTCACCATCACAGCACCTGCAAGGCGCTAGCATCTCTTCATCTAAGAGGTCCATATTTATTAGAAACTTGAGGTCTATAGGTTATTTATCTGTGAGGCCATCATGTTGGACACCTCAAAATATTTTGAAATGTGACTGCCTGTGGAAATTAAAGCAAACTGGAGGAATAAACCAAAGAAGAAGAAAATAATGCTGGGGAAATAAACCCCTTCAGTTTGTTCTTACTTAGGTGACTGAAAAATAGTAGAAAATAATGTCTGCATGGAAACATTCATCAAGGTTTATATTTAACTTAAAATCTCATTTCTTTTACGTGATGTCTAAGGCTCCTCAGGGTTTTTAAGAAGACTCAAAGTCAGGATGTGAATTGGAAGAGGAAAATTGTAATTGTGGTAACCGTGTTGAAATAAGCAGATAGAAGTGTTCCCTGGAAGAAAGTGTTCTTGAGTGTGAAAATTATATCCATAAAACATAGGTTATGTGTATTTTACTCCTTGTGTGTCACATGTGAGTGGCATAGGAGGTATTCACTCTGCAGTATATGACTGAACTGCAGAAGCTATGCAAGCAGTTCGGTAAATAAACAGAAATTTTGTATGGAAGATATTATGTACTCCAGGGGAATGCAGGTGAGGGGGAGTGCTACTATGTGGGGATGTGATAAATCAAGAAGCATTGAGGTTGGTGTGTTGTATTGAAGAGATTCTAGTAGTTGTACCTAGCACAGGGGAGTTGCCTCTGAGATGCAGTGGAGCAGAGGCTGCAAGGCACAGCAGTAACAGAGTGTGTGTGCTTCTGGTGCTCTTTGAAAATAAAGATTGCGGTTTCCTACCTCTTGATGATGTGGCTTTGAACTGCCTGAGACTATGTAGGTCTGAAATGCTGCCAAATTTAACATTGAAGTTTTGTTATTTTTTTAATGTCTGATTCTTTTTTTTTTTTTGGTAGGTTTATAAAATTTCCCCCAAATTTGCTTTCTTGGTGACATCAGGTCCTTTTGTTTACACGGCAATAGCTGTCATAAATGTGCTTGTGAACAGCAGTCTCCTTCGTGGTGAGGCCCCCATGATCCTCTCACTGCATCCTTCTTTCACTGTGCCAGACAACAGATTTCAAGTTCAGACAGGTGAGTACCTCCTGATACAAAGAGGGGGAAAGGTAGCTTCATATTGATTCACACTTCTTCACTTGTGATTATGTATGCAAGATTGAGTCAAAACCCTGTGTTCTACTGTTGTGAATCTTAATTCTACATTTTTAGTGACAGACTTGACAGGTCCGTGGTTGAGAGATGATAAATTGTAAACTGCTAACCCCATAATTTCATGATTTTTTTCAAGAATTTCTTTTTTAGTACATTGCGAAATAGATGTGCTCTTTTTTTTGCTTCAAAAGGCAAGAAGAGAAAAATACGCTGTGAAATATTTATTCATAAAATCATAGTGCAGCTACTTTGTAATGCCTGTGTCAAGTTTCAAATTAAGTTCGTGTTAAATGCTACTTTTTTGTGTTGTCATAATGTAGGGGAATTGGTGAGCAGGAGGATTGATTGCTCATGTATAATGTGAGCAGTAGGATTGCTTATGTAGTATTTAGCTTTCCGTGGCTGCTGTATTGCAGCAGTTTATGTGAAGTTCATGACTACTAATAATCTAAAGCAAAATAGCACCCGTGTAACAGATTTTGAGAATCAGTGGTGTCATTTAAAATCTTCCAAGTCCTATTTGCATGATAAAACTGCCTGCCTGGTTGGTTGACTGTGTAATGAGGTAGTGACAGGGATTGAGCATACAGGCAGAGACGTAATAAATGTCAATACAGTACTGTTATTCGGGTATGTTTCATTTGTTGGTTTTGCTTTTGTTAATAATTGTATTGCAAGACATAGCTTCTTCAATTGTGCAGGTGTGGTGTCTTTTTCCGCTGCTTAACATGGTTATATAGATAGGCAGTTGACATATTATCTGTTCTTGAACCTGGTATAACATTGCTATTAGGGTCTGTAACCAAATATGGCTTTTTTTTGGGTAAGACTATGTGGAAATCCACAGATGTGCATGTAATTAAGTCTGTGTGCCTGATCACATTCCCCTACGCTCAGTGTTTCTCTCCTGTGCTTGCTCTTTCTCTCCTCTGAAAGACTTTAAAATGTATCTAAATTTAAAAGATTATGTGCTAATTTAGTGTTTTGAAAGTGTTAGACTGATGCTAAAGTGCAGTAATGGACCCAAGATATGGTTTTTTAGACAAGCTAAATACTTGTATTTCAGACTACAAGCAAAAGATATTTGTTGCCTTTTTTCCTGAAGATTTTCATGGAGCTGTTGGGTACTAGGGATTTCAGTGAGGCCAGTTTAGTGTTCAAGTCATGTGAAGTTAGCCACATGTATAAAGTGAAGGTCTTTTAGTATACAGGAGGAAACAGCAGGTATTTTGTCACTAGTATCTTTCAGTAATCTAATTACTGCTGCAACAGATATTAGTGAGTAGAGAATTTACTGCAGCAGCACAAAATGTATTTCTGCTGTATTTTTTACCCAATGTTTCACTAAATAAGTCCAGAGCTCCATGAAAAAAAAAGAGAGCCCTTTGGATTCTGTTGCTTGTTTTGTTCTCTCTCGTGGAAATACTTATCTGCAGGAATAATGTGTGCCCTTTGTCTTCAGTGCTTCAGTTTGTACCTAGAAACATGGATATTGGGTTCTGCAACTTTAGCCAGCGCATTGAGAAAGGGCTGACAATGGCATTCCTGGAGGTGAACAAACACCAGGAGTTCTACAACTTCACTGTGCAGGTAAGAAGATAAGGATGTTTTGTGTCTGTCCCTTTTTTCCTCACCTTTGGTTGTCCTGTGTTTCATCCAGACAGTAAAATGAGTTAGGTGTTCACTGACTGCAACTTGCACATATCCCCCTGGTTTCAAGCTTTTAGAAAGACTGACCCAAGATGATGATTTATATGCAAAAGCATTATTGAATATGATAGGGTTTGTAGTTTTTCAAATAAAAACTGTTCCAACCCTTATCAAAATAATTCCCATCAGATATTACCATAAGAGAGTATGGTGTAGTTAGGAAGTTTTTGTTGGAAGACAACTTTCAGGTCTCATTGCCATACAGGGGATCCTGTGAAGGAATATAGGAGTTATATGCACTCTACCATCACTGACCAAACATGCTGGTTGCTTCTGAGGTCTAGAAATACTTACAGTATATGATATCTCTGACAACTGCTGCTGGAACTTCATACGTGACAGGTATTGCATATGTGATGGGTGCTGAATCACACAGCAGAGGTTAAAACTCCCTGAAAAGTCAGTAATTCAGTTTGATGAGACCAACTCCCTCTTCTGTCTGAGTTCTTAAATTTAATCTAACTTTGTTGCAATACCAAAATCAGTAAAAATTATATCATGTTGTTTAACAGACATCATAAATGCCTATCTGTGGTACCCTGAGATAAAATCAGAAGGAAAAACGGCATAAACTTTATAGTACCTAAGGTGTGCTGTGTAGTACATATAGAAAAGGACTCAGAACTGTACAAATGAATGACACAATGTGACTGCATAGACTGAAGACAGAACATGCAGAACCATTTCTTGGACAATCAGCATAGAAAACTTATTTTAAATACTTCCTTACTGTCTAGAGGAGGTTTATCTACATGAACCCAGCTACTGTGTACACTGGTACCAAAATAAGGCTGCTAACCAGTGGTGGTGTTTGCGTGTCCATGGTGCAGGAGGTTTTAACCAAGAGATCATCCATTTTCAAAGTGTGTCTTTACCGTGATTCCTTCCTGTCTGTTCCATGCAGTTTGGCATTCATCTAAGACTTTTTTTACAACTAGATCTATTTTGCTGACTGTCCTGCTGGGTGGTTTTTTTCATCATTTTCTGGACGGTAGCTTTCAGATCATTCTGGATTATGACTGACTTTAAAGGATAACTCTTAGAAGAGGAATTCACATGTAACTTTGCCTCTTCTGAGACTCAACAGGCAGAACCAATCTGGAACAGATGTTCCTCTGTTTTGATGTGAATTGTCACTTTTTCATATTAGGTGGGGAAAAAAGTCTGTAAAGGAATGAATGAAAATGCCAGTGACTTGATTTTGCTGACCCTGCTTCAATCCTGTCTTTTCAGATACTGAACATAACTCTGATCAGGCCTGGGGTAGCATTTCGGCAAGGCCCCGTGAGCATTGTTTTTGCCATCCGAGATAGATATGGTTTTCTAAATGGGTCTGAAGTCAGTGAACAGCTGAGGAACTTGTCTGTGGTGGAATTCAGCTTCTATCTGGGCTTTCCTGTGCAGCAAATTGCTGAACGTGAGTACTTGCTGTTAGCCAATGCTGCAAAATACTTCTTTATAGCATCTTTGCTCTCTACAATTTTAAAGTAATTTTGCACATAAGTGATAATGCACGTTGGAGTACATAACTTGTATCGTGAATTCTGCAGAGCAAATCTGTGCCACTCTCTGCTCACATATTGGTGGTACAGCAGCTTGTTGCTTTTGTCATCATACTTTCCTTTTGTGATGGGCCAGTTGTGTTAAACCTTGGCTTCATTAGTCCCCTGGTCTTAGTTCAGATTAAAAATAAAAATAAAAAAAAAATCACTGACATTATTGCTGTGAAGTGCAATCCAAGGTGTGTCTCTGTGAGTATGTCTACAGAGGCCTTTGCTGCTCTCAGCAGGGTTTACTACCTTGGGCTTTCTGTAGCACTTGACTGTGTCTCTGACTTTTAGAAGGCCTGGGACACTGACCGCATAAGCTTTTATTTGCCCCTATAGTCTATCTAAGTTACCCATTATTCAGCAGCAGTGCTTTTTTTGAGTAGTCTACTATGTTTTAAGGTATTATCTTTTAAGTATCTCTCTCACTTTTCATGTACAATTTGCATTGCAAATCATTTTTTTCAGACCATCATCATCCTAAACTTAGGTGAATAAGCACTACCTGCCTAGCAGAGCTTGCTTGACACTCAGCCTTGACAACTCAGGTTTGGTTAGATTTTTCAGATGACTCATGAATATAAGCAAAATCATGAGAGAACAGTACTTGCCTTTCCCTTCTGGTAGGTATTACTGTTAACTCAGTCCATTAATTCCCTGCTTCTCCTATGTCACTTTGCTTTCCAGTGCAGATTTTTAATTTTTGGAGTTATTTCTGTGAACTGTAGAGGGGCATAACATCTAACACAGTGAGTTTGCAATACAGTTAAACATCTAGTGGAAAATCAGGCCTAATGCTAGCTGGTGTTCAGCATGCAGCTGTGTATGTCAGTGAAGATACTATAAAGAGAGTGACTGTCAACAGAAGTTGCTCTACTTAACACCTTTCAATCTGTGTAAGATGCACAGGATACTTCCCCATTTACTAGGAGTAATTTAAAAGTACTAATTTTTTGAAACTTTTTATTTTAATGTTTCAGTAATTTTGATCCCTCTACTACCATACTCAATTTAAAAATGTATGAGGTTGTTGACTCATTTTCTTTAAGCATTTCTGCTCTCATTTGGTCTCACATAGAGTGTGTGCTTGTGCAGTGGTAGCTGTACTTAATGGAGCCTGTGCAGTGGTAGCTGTATTTAATGCAACCAGGGCCAAAAGTCTTGAGAATCCCTGTCCATAAGTGACTAGCATTTCTTTTGTTCTTGCGAGGCCACAGAACGTCTCAGGTTGTGGGTTGTGGTCTTTTTTTCCTCACTGAATTCAAATTAAGTGTTACTCTTGCCTTGACTGCTTGAAAGGCAGTTCTCTTTACTCTGTGTCCTCTCTTTTACGCATTTGACCTAGAATTTATTTAGTTTTTTGTCTCTTAGGTAATATTTTTGATTGTGGGGCTTTTTTTCTCCTGTGATATACTACATTGGGTCTCACAGTTTTCAGTTTTATCCACATATTCTGAAATTATAATTTCTAGTACATTTGCAGGTTGCCCCTTGCTGCAAATCCATCTTCTGGATTATGCAGTGGAGCTACAGTGCAATTAAGTGATAACAATTTCTACCAAGGCCGGTGTATCCTGGAAGAGAAGGTGGTCATAGAGGAAGAGTGTTCCTACTGAAAATGCATGTACACTGTTCTCCTTGGGGTTGGAACTAGATGACCTTTAAGGTCCTTTCCAACCCAAACAATTCTATGTTTCTATTTTTTTCCTTTTTTGATGGTACTGAGGAAATTTGAAATTTCTTTAATGCTTGTAGCAGGAGCTCTGCCTGTGTTACCTGCATGTGTATAGTGCCTGGTGATGATTCCAGTGCAATGGTGGTGCAGTCCTGCGGTAGCTCACATGTCAATGAGAAAGCCAAGTAAAGTAGAAAGAGTGAGGAGGTCAGGATTTTTAGGAACAATGAGATCTTCCCAAAGATTGCAATGTAGAAAACATGTGGATTTGGTGGATATGGCATCCTAAATGAAGGAACATCTTGTCAATATTTGACTTGCTTGTTGTCAGAGGAACTCAAATTTGCTGTAGATTGAGCCCACTGCAGGACAGCACATTTTGGTTTGAATTGCTCTAATTTGATCTCAGTAGTGCCTTGATGTGTGGGAACACAATTTCTCATACTATTAGAGCTATGGGTCCATCTGTCAGCAAGCCCAGTATTAATGAATGTAGCTCAAACACTTTTATTAGTGAGGCAACCACACCCAGTTGTTTTTAGCTGTTTCTGCAGTTGTTTGCACTGTTGCTGTGACTGTATTTTGAGCCTAAGGATTTTAGATCTTCAGTATTCAGAGCCAGAAACCCTGTCCAAAGGCTCAGCAGCACTGGGCAGATCCTTCTTGAGACATCTTATTCAATCATCTGTTGACGGTGACCAACAGCCAGATCCTCAAAGCTACTTTGGCAGGAAGACGCCTCAATGTTTTTGTTTTCTAGGCCCTGAAATCTCTGCATTCATGCTCTGCCTTAGTCCACCAAGCAGTTGTAGCAGTGAAGATGTTCTGAAGATCTTCCTTAGATAGACAGCTGCTTTGGTCTGTGCAAATTAATATGCAACCCTCTGTTTGCCGTATGAGTTTTTCTGGGAATCGTGGATATTCACGTATAAACAATTTACGTATGTTATTGTTTCTATGTAAATATGAAATGTTCCATGCCATACTGTTCTATGCCATTTATGCCTTAGTTATCAGGCATGCTAACAGTTAATACTCTTGGTGGTGACTTTTTCTCCTTGAGGATGCTGTATATGATTTTATAGCCTGCATCTGAAGAAAAAGAAAATATTTGTAGGTGAGCTGAGCTGTCAGGGCTCAACTCCCAGCTTTAGGGGTTGAAGTTGATTCATACTGAGGAAAAGCTGCTTGTGCAGCTCCACACTGTTAAGTGAAGTGAGACCTTCACATCAATATCCCGAATATGAGCCTCGCTGGAAGAAATCTATTTGCTCCCTGCCACTTGTTGTTTTGCATTGCCTTTCACACACAGTCCTCTCACTGTTTTTATTCACGTAAATATAACTGATTATACTTTTAACTGTGTGGGTTGTCCTTGTGCAGTACATCATTAGCGCCAGGAATTTTTTGTCTGCTTTTTTCCCCACTCAGAGTCAGGATCAGTAGTGAAAGTTGCTAGTTTGACAGAATTGGACTGTTCTGTGCAGGAATAGGGCTGTTGAAATGACCAAACCTGGAAACTTCCAGACTTTCTTCTTTCCTCACAAGATTTCTAGGTGACTTCAGCAACATACTTCTATTCAAATGTCAGGTTTACGCCTTCCAGCATGCTTATTTTACCTTGTCCACCTTATATTTCACGTTTCAGATTTTAAGTTGGTTAGATGGTCATGACCTGCATGTCAGCAGAAAGAAAACCAAGTTTAATCATAGGTTTTGGATGCTAGTTCATTAAAAATAATAGGAAATAATATATTTGTTATCTTTTTATGGCTGGAAAATGTCTTGAAGGACAGGCAGAGGCTAGCTGTGGAGTAGATGAGCAGCATTTGCCTTCATGAACTTCCCCTGAATAAATCTCTTTGTTTTTATTATGACTTTAAATAGAGAGAGTTGCCTTGGGACTTGCTATTTTTTCAATGCTAAGTAGCACTTTGATGCACGTCATCTATTTTGGCTGTCATAGAGATATTGCAAGGCCAATAGGATAATATGAAATTGTATGATACGGTCCAAAGACTGCAGAAATATTTGGCAGTTTTTTTCTGGGTGGATTTTGGATCAGGCTTCTAACAGACACAGTGTGTTACTATTGCTCACACCCCCGGTATTTGCATGGAATCCTATTATTCAGTTAATGCCTTCTTTTCCCAAATACTGCATTCCCTCCATGCTTTTTATTACTGTTCCTCCATTTATGAGAAATAAGAACAATCAACATAAAACAGGTTCTATCCTGCATGGTCCCACACATCTCTGTAGAAGAGAGTCAGAGATCCTTGGAGCATCTGGCAAAGGCCATGCTACCTGAGTGATGTGCTTCAGACTGCTGTCAGTAGGTCTCTGGGTGACTGGGTGACCCTTTGCCTTTTCAGTCAGCATTGAATCGATGCTGTTACACGGTATGGTGCTTCAGGGCTGCCTGTTAGAATCTTCTAATGATGCTAGCATCTACTTCATTAATGCATCTATAGTCATTAGCAGACCAGCTGCAATCTAACTAATAATTGCATTTTGTCTATCCAGCTTCCCCCTCAGAATAACAATCAGTTTGTGCTGTTTAAATTGTTAGTTCCAGGGGACATTAGAAATCTTGCAAATATGATCTTACCGCAGTGCTGATGCTCCAGATGAGCTCATTATCTGACCACATGTGTGTTAGTGGGACACATGAGTGACCTGTGGAATAAGAGTTGGAACCTGGATTTGCTTCTGAGCACTTCTCAGTTGTAGAAGTGTCCATTATTTCGTGCATTCTTCTTCGGGTTTTAGAACTCAGCCTTAGTTGCCGATGATCACAGCACAGCTTCCTTTTCAATGTCAAAATTTTCTGCTCAAGTTGGTTTATTTTTAAATTGCATTAATTCTGTGAAAAGTTTAAGTGAATAGTCACCCAGCAATTTGCATGAATTAAATCATTTTCAAGTACTAATTAGAAAAAGTGTGAAGAGCACATTAAGTATTGAAGCAAAACATGATTTTGGTTTAAAAGAAGAAAAAGCTCGCAAATGCAAGGGGTTCAAAGCATTATGGTCACTGTAAGGTTTTTGATTTCCTTATCATGCTCTTTCCATGCTTTGGAAAACAACAGATTCAGTTTAGTTTATGCTTTTTTGTTCAGGTTGTATATCTAAATTGAAGTAAACAATTGTGTGACCAGAATAAATAGAATTCCAATCTAAAAGCTACAATCAGAAGAATCGAGTAGCAGGATGCCAAAAATAAATGTGTGTGTATAAATGGACTGTGAGGTGCTTTTTGGGTGTCTGAGAGTTTTGGAAATTTAATGCATCCTCGCCACTTGTATAGAGGGCCAGTGTTTCCTGTTCAGAAAAAAATGGACCATATTCTGATACCCTTTTGAATACTAAGTCACAAAGTACCCCTCAGGTGCTCCTCTTGAAACCAGGAGTGCTATTATTGAAATGAAAGTGGAATAACCAAATTTTTTTTCCCAATAGAGGTATTTATAAATCTATGAAAATAAAAGGTAAATGTAACTAGTGATTCTTTGGCTTTTGCCATTAGCAAAAAAATTCCTACGTTTTTTAAGAGGCAAAAGAATCAGTTTTTAGGTACGCTTGCAGAGGACAGCTTCTTTATAAATTACTGCATCATTAAATTAGAAAAATTGTCATTTTCTGCTTCTCTGAAACATGCGATAGTGGCAAACTATTCTACAACTGAAGACATCTTTACTCTAAATTGATCCAGCATGGGCCAGGTCATTTAATTGTTGTGTGCTGCATTCTTTCTATCCATGATATGGTTTAAAAATTAACCTTTGTATAATGCTTAGCAAACTGCATCTGGATTAAATACTTTGAGAAAGTTAAGACCGTTCCTTTTCCATATTGCCATAGTGAAGCTTAAAACTTCCCTTGAGGAAACTGTTGGCCCAGCCCCCATCTTCACTTCTTTCCCAACATGTCTTTACTGCTCTCCAGTGGAAACCTTGGGAAAAATCTTATCCATACTGAAGTCAATAGAAATAGATATTTTTACTTCACTGGGGCAAGAATTTTACTCTTGAGCAGTGGTTTTCTGGAAAAATTTAGAAATTAAGCTTGAACCCACCAAGCCAAACACAAAAGCCCATGAGGTTGGTCTATAGCAATGTTTCTAACTGCACTTATTTGTGTTTGGTTTTTTTTTTATTTTGTTTTGTTTTGTTTTTTTAAATCAAGGTGGTTGGTTTTTTTAAAATGCTCCCCCCTGCACAAGTCTGGAACACAAATCATATATATTTAGTTCTCTGCTTTATGTTTAGTGCTTCCATGTAGTTTCTGCCTCAGAGAAGGTCTTATTTTCATCCTGAGACACTCATGAGTTGCCTCATTGCCCTTTGAACAAAAGTCTGATCCTGCAGCTAGCTCAGTAAGAGTCAGAATTCAGACAGTGAGCTTTTAAATTTCTAGGAGCAATGACCTCAGTGCAGCAGCTTGAAATCTTTCCCATAATAAATCTGACTGTTTCAGTTAGCTTCTTTTTGTTAGAGATGAACTGGGGAGTGTATGTTCGGAGCACTTTCCTTACCGTTGTGTCTGCATTGCCTCGGGAGCAGTAATGCATCTGTGTAAATAAGATGCTTGCTGACAGTATAAATTATGAAGTGGCTTCTTTTTTTGTGTGTGTTATGTTGTTGAGAATACTGTTCTTATGGATGTTTTTCCTCCATTCTGTTTTTTCCTCAGCCTTTCATTATCCAAAGCTTAATGTGTCTCAGCTGATGAAATCTTCCTGGGTGAGAACAGGTATGTACAGCCTCTGAGTAAGTAAGAGTGCAATTATGTTTATTAGTGGGATAACTAGCCTGCATAAATATTAATAGCTTGGGGTGCTGCGTTTTTATGAGGTAATAAATGTCTGAGCTGAAGAAATTCCAAAACCAAAGGCCTAGTGACCTGGAATATTTGGGAAATGTAATTCCCTGGTCTGGAATTAACTACTGCAAATCCTTGATAACGCATGCTAAGCAGTTTTTGTCTATAAGGCAGTTCATTCTTTGTGAAACAACTCAGACTGTCAGGCATAAAGTGTCTACTCTGCATGCTGTCAATATGTCACATTGATTTTTAGGTTTTTATTTTGTTTTAAGTGAAAATTAAAATTTTACTTGTGTGGCATTTTCTACCAAAACATGCCAGGAATAAGTCAGAGTGAAACAGTACATGAAAGAGTTTCATCACATTTCATTGATCTCTTCTGATTCATCCATAGAAGGTCCCTCCCAACAAAGTCTTCTGAATGTTTTATTCTATCATTCACAGATGTGGTTGAGCTGTCACCTTTAGATGCTCAAAGGTTGTTGAGGTTGTCTGCATGCTGTTGGTCCTACCTGCTGCTTTTAAGCCTAAATGGTGACCGGGCTGTGCCTAATCAAAGTGGCTCTTAGGGTGCAGATGTCCCACTGTATACACCTTTGTCTTACTACAACTTTATCACCTGTAGTTCACCTGTTGCATAAACTTAACCTTTTTTTCAGGCATCTCTGTCTCCTCTCACCAGTGACCACTTTTTAAGCAGGAAATGAAGTTGTAGCTTAATTTCTGAGGCCCACGCAGTTTGTTTTATAGAAGAAAGATTTAGAATTTCAGATAATGCTCACTAACAGGAGAGAAGCTCATGTGTGTGTCTAATATCCAATGTCATCCTTCCTTAGGGAGTTATGTTGGCTTTTTTTCTAACACTCCCTCTCACTTTTGCTCAGCCTTAGGTTTGTCCCTTGCTGCTGGAAGTTCCCTTAGATCCTGCAGTAAGAGAAGGGTTCTTCCAGCTCAGAAATCATATCCCCTTGGATTTTTATAAACTACCTGACTGTAAGATTTTGAAAGCTAATTGCAGCAACTTTTCATTTTGCTGTAGAGGAATTTTTTGCAATCCCAGTTCTTGAAGGCGGTCTGGGAAGAGCTAGTAGATTTTGGCTGGATCAGCCCTTTCAGTCAGTGTATTGTATTGTAAGGGTAATGAATCATGACACAGGGAAATGATAGAATTTTTGCATGTAAAGGTTTCTAATATCAAGTTACTCAGATATATGTGCATGTTTCCCAATAGTCATAAAACGCTGGGATATGCAGTGTTCTCTGTAATTCTCCCTCTCACTTATAGAATACAATTCATGCTATTGAGCATAATTTGTTGATACTGAAATCCAATACATAGGCAAGAACAGTTTTCAGCTTGGTGTATATAATAGCCTTAGGTCACTGTCTAAATATTTTGCAATTTAATTCTGAGATACTTAGTCTGTGATTGAATTTAGAAGACAGATGCTGTTGATCTCTGTGAGAAATCAAGAAAATGTTTCCTTTTCCTGACATATGCAGTGAAAAGCTTTACACTGAAAAACTGCTTCTAATATTTTGGTTTTAAAAACTAAAAGAATTTAAATTATATTTAATTGATTTGATCTAATTGGGTCGCTTTTTATTAAGCACCACACTTGAAAAATAAATGTGGGAACACTTACTGAAAAAGGGGCTTCTAAAAAATATAAATTGTTTTAGTGAAGAGGCACAGGAATTAAAACTGAATTTGTTACTTCAGTCAGCAGTGAGTGGGTTTACTATCCTATAGGGTTTCTCAGTTAGGTCATTTGAATGACTGTGGCTTCATTCACTCCACATTTCTTTAACTGGGTGCCATCTTGCCAGTAAACATCCACACTTTTTCTATGTTTCCTTGGGAATTCCTCTCAGCACTAGCTGCCCCAGTGACCCAGGATACCTGGGTTGGAAAGTGAAGTGGGCAGGGCTGCTAACCATATTTTTGTGCTGTGATTGGCATGCTTGTTTATCTTACCTAGGGAAGTTGCGCTTGAATGCACAGCTTCGTTCATATGCTGCTGTTATACTTTTTCTCCATGATTCTGCCTTACCCTCACCATCTCCAACTCTTTGACTGAACACAACACTTAGACTGAAATTTAGACTAGATTTTCTCTTCTATTAGTTTAACAATTCACTGAATGCCCATAATTTTATGTATTTTCAAAATTGAAACTGTTTCTTCAATATCCTGCATCTGTCTAGCCTAGTTAAGATTCCAAAAAAGCCCTTTGCCAAATTTTCTTTTTCTTAAACTTCTTTTAACTTTTTCCCACCCAATGCCTTCCTTTCCAACATGTAACCTCCAGCTGAACAAGACAGTATTCCCATATGAATACAGCTGCTCTTGAATTGTCCATGAGCTGTCACAGGGCAACTCAAAGCCTGCAACTGAAGTTGCAGAAAAGACACTGAGAAGTTTTGCTAATTAATTTGTTTCTGTGCGATGTAGTTCTCCTGGGTGTCGTCGACCAGCGAATTCAGGAGGAAGTGTTTCGGGCTGAGATGGAGCGGAAACTTGCTCACCTGCTGAACGAGGCTTTGGTCAGAGGGCGGATATGGAGGCGAGCCAGCTTTGCAGGAAGCAACATTGTGCAGGTATTAAGAGCTCAAAATCAGAGGAAGAAATATAAAGGGTAATAAATTACTGAATAAGCTAATATTGTCCAGGTTTTGACTTGAAAAATATAAGTCAAAAGCGTGTATCACATTTAGCTAGTTGATGATACTTCTGTCTTGCACCTAAAATATAGTTCTTATGAATACCTTTTAAGGTAAATATAACAAATGTAAATAACTGATTATTGTAAGCATCTACTAAAAATTTCTGATGACTGCTTAAAAACAACATTGAAAATTATTTTACCAAAATCCTATTTTAAAAACTTTCTGTCTAGTCTGATTTACACAAGGTGCCTAGCGAAAGGAGATGGGATGGTCATCTGAAAGAAAGTACTCTGCTGGAACAGCTACTTCGCAGCTCTCTGTGGTGTTCTGGTAGTGGTGTAGAAATACGAAATAGAATCGTGTGCAGCTTGATGCAGCAATAGAGTCGTATATTCTGCCCCTTAACTTCTTATTTGTCACAGGACTCCTGGTCACAGGGCTGGCTTTCAGGTAAAAACAATCCTGTCAAATTTTGCACGCATGGCAACTTCTGCTACCTGGATTCCAGTGCTGCTTTAGGGTTTTGCCACAGGTGGAGTTATTCACATAAAGTCCAAGAAGACTTGGGTATTTTATTTTCAGTTTTAAATTCTGGCATGTGTTCTTTCTAGTCAGTTCTACAAACGGAAAGCCAAAGTACTTTTTAATGGTTCATCTTCTTAAAAATTACCTTTTCCAGCTAATTCATTGACAGTTGGTTTACCTTGCAGATGCCCTTCTAGTCGTTCAGACCTATTATCTTTATTTAATTCAATTCTACGGTTTTTGCTACCACTTAAATTTCCAGATGTTGGGATATTCTTACTTTTGTTTTCCTGTCTCAGAAACATCTGTTTCTGTAATAGAGACTTTATTTTATTTTTCTTCTGTATGGCTTTGAATTGCTGTAAATAGATGTCTGTTGCAGGTCTTCTATTCCCAGCACCTCTTACTGCACTTCGTTCTTTATGCCTTAGTCCTCCCTTTGCATATAAATTAAACAAATATTCCTTATGTTGCTAGGAAAGATAACCACAGCCTATAAAATGTGTATATTTAGATTACGGTTTCATGATTTTAGATAATAAAGCTCAGGTAATTTATTTCTGCATGCACAAAATTACGGGCATATCCTTTTTTAGCTGAAGAATAGTATTTTGGAAAGTGAAAAGACAGCATTTTCCTTTTGACTTTGTATTACTTGCTGGGACATAAAATGAGGCCTGCAGCTCATGTTCCAGTAAGCAGTGTTGCTCATTTATGCCACTTAATTAGCGCAAAGAGTCTACCAACTGCTGGCTTTGGGCAGAGGAAGATTGTCTTCATTACAGTCAGCACATCTTGCCATCCCACGTAACACAGGGCTTCTCCAGGTGCTCACAGCCCACACTTTTAAACAGAGTTAGAACTGTAATAAAGGAGATGTGGAAGAATGAAGGCTGAAGAGATACCTTGCTGCAAGGTGTCTCAGGTACGTGTCCTCCTTTCCTGTAGGAGAACAGCAGGTACTGTCAGGTACTGTAGCATCCTGGGAGCTTGCTTTGGCAGGATGTGTGGCAGGTGAGGCAGCCTTGGAGGCTGTTGTGTGCAGCTGGACTGACGTACCTGGTAGTGGGCTCCTGGGTAAAGGACAGTTTCTTTCAAGGATGTTTCTCTGTCACTTGAGGATCTGGTCCGTAGTCATTTACCATAAACCTTTTACTGCTACTAATTCTTTTCCTCATAGCCAAGTTTATAATTTCTGTTTGAAGTGTGTTGTGTTTGTGCATCTGTTTGTGTCTTCCAGGAGAGCTATTAATGTATTTTGTGCTTTATATTCAGATTTTCCCTCATATATTTCTTGCACACCATACAGTGACTGCTATAATAGTAGAGCACAAGGAAGTG
Source organism: Neopelma chrysocephalum (assembly GCF_003984885.1). Classification (NCBI taxonomy): domain Eukaryota; kingdom Metazoa; phylum Chordata; class Aves; order Passeriformes; family Pipridae; genus Neopelma; species Neopelma chrysocephalum. The sequence continues at coordinate 24,076,980 of NW_020897714.1, forward strand.
AAAATAAGAACAGAAGCTGCCAGCAACACCAAAGTGTTGGATAGTTTTATTAACAGGATGTGCATATATCCATTAAAGACTAGACTTATATTTTGCTTCTGTTGTGACCCTATAGACCAGAGTTTTTCCTGGGGTGAAAGATATTTATAGTGTACTGAAATCTGACATTTCTAAGCTCTGTGGAAAATCAGGACTGCAGGTCAGAAGGTGAAGCAATTACTTGTGAATGTTACTGCAGGCATATTAGTTTCCTTTCACAGACTAAGGAAATAGAAGTGATACCTTGTGAGGTTTAGATTTCATTTCTAAAGGCATGGGTTAGTATCTAAGAGTGTGAAAAAATTATGCTTTAAGTCTAGACACTCTGAATAAGATCTTTGGAGGGTGCCCAGATATCATCCTTTCCCCTCCTGTTTGCCTATCTGTGCTATTAACAGGTGGCATTCCATGATAAAAAGAGAAAAAAGCCTATAACCATTATGTACAAAAAAACCTGAAGCCTCACACCTGATTGTTATACACGAAATAGTTCCATTGATTTTTGTATGATGTTTGTATTAATATTTCACTTAGTAAGTCGTACATATTTTCAGTGTACATCTGCTGTTGCTGCAAATTTGAAGGCACGTGCGTAATGTGGTTTGCATTGCCTCTGCAGAGATTAAGACCTGTGCTATGTTTTGTCAATAGCTTACTGTTATAACTCAATTCTCATTACTTTTTTTTAGGAATTAAATGACTTAATTGTAGTTTAAAAATACACCAGGAGCTAATAAAAAAAAATTGAAAATTTTCCTTCATTTCAATGTGCTTGGTTTTTTGAACCTAGTAGAAGTGAAAAGATGATCCCAGTAAATGACAAAAAGAACAATGTTCTGATTTAAAGAACATGTTAAGTAGCATGTTAGTTGCAATGTGTAAAGTAGCAGCTATGAGGGGACATAATGACTGAATTGAGCTTTTCGTTAAGGCAAAGTTTCATTCTGTTGTTTTTCTACTGACAGCTTCCGTGTCTCTCCCAAGTGTGTAATCTGAGGAAAGCCCTAGTCTTGCTGTGAGTTTTTAGGTTTATAAATAAAGCTTTTGGGAACTGCTGCTGCTTCACCTTTTCCTCAGAGGCTTTTCACCCCTCCAGTTGCCACCCTGGGCAGCAACCAGCCCCTCTGTCAGATTGCCCACAGCCTGTTCCTACCTCTGTGTGCTGTTCAGACCCCAATACAGCTTGATTTAATTGCCCAGACACTAAAATCCTGTTTTTAGTAAGACAGAAAGCAGAATCTGCTTTGATTATTTTTTTCCCTAAGGGGATGAACGTAGCGAAAAGAGGAAAATAACCCTCATGCATGCATTTTGGAGGTTGTGTGTGCATGTTTGCTTGTGTCTAAGTGGTGCTCATGCCTTTGAAACCCTGAAACAGTTCTTCCAGGGGTTCCTTGCTCCTTGTGGGTTGCTGACCAGGACATCCCACTGACTGACTGACCCCTGCGAACACCTTGGGAGCTTCCCTACCCCTTGGATTTCCCCGCTTTACATTACGAACTAGATTTGGTTACCAAGGCAACTCTGTTCACTAGCCTATGATATTCACTTGAAAGCACTTTTTAAATTAAATTTGCTGACTCCTGAACACAGTTAAGCCTTTCCTCTATGGAGGTTAAATGCACATCTAGTATCAACAAAGGTGGTATCATTTATGTGCACAGAAGTTGAATTAGTATTTTCTTTTTTCTTTTTTTTTTTTCCCCCACTTACTGCCTCCTATGTATTGAAATTCTTCTGTCCTCCCTCCCTATGTCATCCCTCACTGCCAGAGCATAAATTTAAAATGTTTAAATGCTTCCTTACACATGGGCTGCTTTGCTGGATGCCTGGAAAATAATATTTCTGCTTGCATTCTTAGCACTCTCAAGGGTAGAGACAAAACCAGTCTGCAGCTGTGCAAAGAGTGTAATTTGGAACTATATGCCACAAAACTTAGTATGCAGAAACTGTGTAAAATATAGGCACAGTGACTATGTGCCTTAGTTCTGTGAGCATACTTAAAACAGTTCAGAGCCAGTATGGCATTTTCTGTGTTGCAGCTAACATAGAGGTTAGTTAAAACAATCAGTAAAAAAAAATCTAGTGAATCAGCGTGACAGAGATGAAAACTGAGGTACCCGTAAAACTTTAAATGATGAGCTTAGTTCATAAATACTAGCCTGTACTTCCACTGAGTTTCTTATAGCCATGTTCTCTATACTGTGCTGAAATACCTCCAGCTACTTCTTCCTATCTCTGTTCTGGCTGTTCTTACCCATCTTGTTCCTCAGCATGGGGAGCCATATGCTGTTGTTTTTAATTTTGTGTTAAAAATTGTATAGTTTCAATTGTGGCAACTTGCATTGGAAGCTTGTCCTTCTTATCTCCTGCCCTTTCTAAAGGCAATTGTGGAGAAGTTTCTTGTTAACCCATTCAGTCAGATTCTGATTGTTACCCAGTGTGTATAACACACGTAATCATAGTGCTTCCTGTATGCTTCACAGGCACCATAAAATACATGACAATTCAGTTTAAGAATCTTCTAAATTTCTCTGATTCTCTAGCTTTGCTATGCAAAGAGGGGTTTAATAAAATTAAAATGAAGTACACGATTTTTCCCATGTGGCCTTTCAACTCCCTCACCCTCTGTGTGAGTTAAGTGCTGTTTAGAAAGGTTTCATCTGTGCTGAAAGCAAATACCAGTCCATACACCCTGCTGTTCTGTGCACTGAGGCTGGGCTGTGGCAACCCACTGAAGCAAAAATAATACAAAGCTGTGGACATTTGTTTACGAATTATATATTTGGGGACCATGAAACCAGATTCAGCCTTACAGCTGCTGAATATGTGTTGAAACCTTATTTATTGATATTGTTTTGTTACCTTAAATTGAGTGTTGGTTGCCTCTTAGCTGGTACAATAGTGAATAGTATTCAGGATGAGCAGCAGTGTTGGTTAATGGGTCCTGTTAGCAGGTCTTGCTCTTTTTCAGATTTGCACATTTTTCTGCTCTATTTGTACATACTCTGTTTCTTACATCAGATGTGACAGACACTGAACAATATTCTTTGCTTTCAGTTGCTTTGTCCTAGAAGACTTTTATGACAATTGTGCTTTCTTTTTTTCCTTTTTTTTTTATTTTCTCTGCCTTTTTTGTACATATATAACTTGCTGTTACCATCCTGAAAAATGATTTTTTAGGACATGTTGAGGTGGTGTCCCCAAAGACCAGAATATCATCCCTGTCAAGCTGGAACATTGCACTTCTTTCCTTCAACGTGATTGTTTAGTTGGAAACTAGGAAAGAAAACAATACAAAGCTATGCTTTTGTAAGCCTCAGACATGCAAACATTTGTGTGTTTACTTTACTTTGAGCCTATGGGCAGTGTTTGAGATTAGAATTTATTAAATATGTACTTCATAGCAAAAAGGTAATTCTGAAAGAACCAAAATATATTGCTCTATTTGTGCCAATTCCTTCTGGAGTTCTTAAAACTCTGTTTTACATGATGGAATACTTCCCACTATTTGTTTGGCCTGATTCTTGTTTGAGTTCACCATTACATGTAAATGATTAAAATGAGGAGACTTGTCATATATAAAGATTTAATTTTACAGGAATTCAAAGTTATGTGATTCTCATATGCAATGTAGATGTTTGGTGGTTTGAGAGTATCTACAGGGCTTCCTCATAGCATGCATTCTTTTGATTATTAATGTCTTTAGAACTAGGTAGGAAGAATTGCTTCCCACAGCGTCAAATACATTCCTTCCTGAAGAAAGGTGGATGCCAGGGGGAGCGTTTGGAGGATGAAGGTGACTGTGCAAGTGCTTTTGTTGAGGCAGAGCAAACAGTTTTATTTGATGCTAACAGAATATTCGCTTGTGTGGCTGCTTAACATTTGGAAAAACTGGAACAAAGAGGTGTGTGTTACGAATAACAAATCAAAGTCAAAGTAGGTATTTAGAGAAGGGGAAAAGTGCAGTTACACTATTCTCTTCAGTAGTTCCTACTAACTGACAATTGCTAAAGGCAGTAGAGGCTTCCAGGGTGGCACAGTGTTGGCATCTTTAGAGTGAAAACAGTTCTCTTGCTTATTAGATCTGTATGTTGTTGTTATGAAACAAATGGGGGGGGGGAATTGAAATTTCAGATTTGCCATAAAAATGTATTACACAAGGGATTGCTTCCCTGAAAATTTTCCTTTCAGTTACAAAATAGGTATTTCTGTAAATTTCCTAGGATTCTGGAGCACTTGAGTAGTGCCTGTGTAATTAGGCTCTTATATATTATTCCAGCAACATTGTCTTCCTCTGGGTAACTTCCACTCAGAATCTTTTGTATAAGTACTAGGTGAAAGTATCCTGAATTTTAGTTTGGGAACAAGTTACTATTGCTGAATTGTTAGCTCTGTTTGTCCAGTGTTGACTTGAGGTCTTCTCAGGTGGGAGAAATAGCCGGTGTCTATGTTCCCTTTGCTGTATACAGTGTTTTGGAGCACTACACACAGCACATCTTCCCATCAGACTTCTCTGGATATTAACGATTTCCAAACTGTACTAGTTCATAGCAGTTACATGGTTAGTATAATACCATATTATTTGGTGTCACAGATGAAGGGTTTTTCTTTAACAACAATTGTATTTCTACATGATAAAAACAAGGTGAAATCTTTTTTATGCAGTGGGATTTGCACACTGTGAGAAGACAAATACTTTGAAGAGCTTTGCCAAGTTAGCACCAGTGTTTGTTTTGAGATAAGTGTCTCTAAGGTGCAGGCCCTGTGAAGGAAGAGGGGAGAGAGAGTATGGACTGAAAGACCATGGGAGCGCCAAATAAATACAACTTAAAATGTAAAAGCTTTCCAATTGCTTTTCAGATTGTGAATGTGTCGCGATTAGTTGGTGTTGATAATCCTGTGGAGCTGATATATTTCGTGGAAGACCAAGATGGAGAGAGACTGAGTGCTCTGAAGTGCTCAGACCTGATGAACAGAGTTGATATCCAGCGGGCCGCAATCATCCTTGGATACCGCATCGAAGGCTCCGTTGCACAGCGTAAGCCCTGTCAAAACCACACTGATGCCAGCGAAGACAAACAGGAAGGGTGACATTAGCTTTGTAGGTTATGGCACTGCACAGTGCCCACTGTGCACAGTGTTTTGTTCTTGGAATGCTGCAGATTTGACACTCCTGAGGAAATAAATTTTAGCAGCCGTGCAGTGAGCTATGAGGTGTCGCTTTGCTTCTTGAAGACTCTGCTGAGCTTGGGGTTGCAACAGGGTCCTTAAGTCAAGCCTCACTGTGCTCACTTTAGTGCTTGAGCTAGAAAAGTGCTGTGCTAACTAAATGCCTTCTTGCCATTTTCATCTCTTCCTGCTAGTCCAGTATTTCTTTACATTTTATCTTGCCCAGGAGCTTGCATAAACCCCAGGGTTGTGGGATGGGAGGGCATCTGTGTGAGATAGGTGTTTCCTTTAGCTGAGTAATAGCAGTGAAGTTTAGCACAAGTTGCTGGGGTTTTTTTGTCTGAATTACTTTTTCTGTGAGTGAAAAATGTACACTAATGCTGGTTGGGGCATTTATTTCCTGCATTGAATATGACTGACTTTATTTGCCCATCAGTAATATATAAGTAATGTGATCTTTTAATGAATATAATGTAGAAGTAATGTGATCTTTAACTAGATACACATCAGAATAAATATTACAGGTCATATAAAGTTACATAATGACTTTATTCAGGAGGCTTCAGTAAGTAGTGACACAGAAGACTACTCAAAATTCCACATTACAGTTAGGAAAGAACACTTGAAGGTATTTTAAAACAGCAACAGACAAGTATGATCTGCAAAATACCTCATTGGTATGAATGCTTAATTACCTTTTCCGTGCAATATGGAGGCATGAGTTACATTATACCACAGGGTATTTTGCCAACAGAACAAGCATGTGTCTGATTTTTAAAATTCTCTGCGGAAAGAAAAGAAAGAAAATAGTAATAATTGCACCATCTGGATGTGTTTCTAAATTTTGTCCCTCATTAAAACAGTTGTGTACAGAATAGGTCAGTAGCTCATATACATCCGCTTAATATCCATTAATGGACTGTAATACTGGTTAGACAGAAGTGCAAAAAGTTGCAAGAATAAATTCTCTTTACAAAAATGATATGTTGAACAAACTTCATGAAGTATTTATAGCTTATTGTGCATGTTGAAGCTTGTTACCTTTGACACGTCATTAGAAAGTTCTTCTAAGAGTCATAGAATCATAGAAATCTTTAAATGCTTCTTATTGGAAGAAACTAGACAAAAAAAGGTTATTTTTATAACAGGAAACATAGTGTCATAAATGAGCTGTCAGATGTATAAAATATAAGAATTATGTGTTCCTTTAAGCTCTAGGTTCATCATTAGAATGGCTTTTAATAAAATGGTATATACAAATAAATGCATATAAATACTCTTTTTAACTTGAAACCATCATTTTTACAAGTGCAGCAGTTTGACTAGAAATGTGTTACTGCTCTGTTTTTTAGTCCCACATCTAACCACTATGCAAACTAGAGCAAATTAAAGTTTTGTCAGTTCTTCCAGTTTACTTTTTACAGGCATGACTTGTTTGATTACACTTTCCTGTAGTTTTGTTCTCTGTTTGGGGCTAAAGGATCTCACACACTGACAGTGAAACAGGGAAAAGAAAAAAAGTAATAAAAAATGCAGAACTACACATGTTGGGAAGGAAGGTCTCACTGATTTCAAATTGATTGTGATTATTGATGGGGGAGGTAACAAAATGGATTATTACAGAGAAGAGGCAGCTGATAATACTGCTTAAAGCAGGAAACAGGCAAAAACGTTGGAAAGTCCATCTTACCTTTGTCAGTGGTAGAGTCTTTTTTTTAGACCCATTTCACTGTGTCAGCTCAGCTTTGGGTTACAGAATGATGTGGCAGAAGTGCGTTTTCATTAGTATTTTAAGCACAGGTCTTCCGAAGGTAGGCCAGGACAATCGATCCACCTGCCCCATGCTTCCTGAGCATGACATACCTTAACTTATAAGTGGTGTGACATTTCCTGTGATGTGCAGCTGGTTTCTGATAAGTTCTTTAACTAGCATTTATAAGAACATAAAAATACATAACCTTGAAGTGTCCTCAGTTTAAAATATAACCACATAATACTACTGTCTTCCTTTTAACTTCACAGCTGTGGAGAAGCTGAAGGAGTCCGCTTCAGAGTCACAGAATAGCAACCTGTGGATTATTGTTGGTGTGGCAGTCCCAGTTGCTGTGGTGCTCCTGATCGTTATTATTTTATACTGGAAACTTTGCCGAACAGACAAGCTGGAGTTTCAGCCAGACGCGATGAGCAACATTCAGCAACGACAGAAGGTAAAAGGGGAAGTTGTGCTGAGAGGAGCTTGGGTATTCTGAGCAGAAATGAATGTGAGACTCTAGGGAACACCTAGCATCCTTAAATAGCGTGTGTAAACACAGTTTCAGAGCATTCCAATTTAGAGGTAAAAAAAAAAAAAAGGAAGAAGTCCAATGATAGCTGAAGTCAAGAATCCTGTAGTGTTTTATTTATTCTCCTGAGTATATGATACTACATTAGATAGATAGATCCTTCTGAAATGTGGGCACTGAGGCTGAAAGGAACCTTTCTTTATCACTTCATTTCAAGGCTATGGCTAGGACTGAATAAGAGGAAATGTACTGAATCTTGAATCGCTGACCTTGTTTTCCACAGAGGGCTGAATTTTTCTGTGGAGAGCTTCTGCTAACCAAATTTGACAGCTGAAATGCAATATCTGTTACACCTCATGCTGTAACTAGAATTTGCTAGAACCTATCCTGACTGCTCCATGTTCTACTCTTCTTGCCATTGTGAGAGCCTGTTGCATGTGTGAGTGTGTTGGACAGAGGGTTGGAGGACAGGGTTAGGATGGTGAGAAATTCAGTAGTCGGTCTTTTTCTTGCTCAAGACTGTAAATGAAAAAATTGTGATCCAGAATGTATTCAGTAAAAAGAGTGGAAAAGTTCCTGAAAGGTTACTTTCTTTTTATAACCAAAGAGAACTAGTCTGTGTGTCAGAAGTGCTTATTAGTGACTATACCTTCAGAGGCATTATTAATGGCAAAATAATCTGCCTGTGCTAATCCTGTGGTACTGCAGTCATGTTCTTGTACTGTCACCTTGTGTTCAGTCATACAGTTTTCTCCATAACAAGCCTTGTCTGTACACCATGCTTTCTTTCAAGATAATTAATGATGTGAAAGATGAGAGAAGCAGAAAGCGGTTGCACTTCCAAAGCAGTCAGAACAAATCAATAGTAACTTCCACTTGTCTTGCGACTGCAGATTGTGTGTCAGAATAGAGGTTGGCAACAAGTGGTACCCTTTGATGAACTTCATCCCCTGGTACCTTGTTTCACCTGTGGTAATATGTAACACAGGTTTTTGATTGAAGAAGTTCCCCGTGGTAGTTTTGGCTAATTTGAGAAGGGTCATCCAAAAGAGGCAGGAGAGGATCATTACCCTTGGTACACTTTCATCACATACGTTTTCAGTATCTCTGCTGTAACAAGGGGTTTTTTGTAAGAAAGCAGTTGGGTTACCTGTAAGGCTAGAAACATCTTTCATAGAATTGCTGTCTTTTAAGAAAATGGCTCAGTTGTTTTTCCCCACTGCTTCCACAATATTCTTCATCTTAATCATTCATGAGTCAGAAGCCTTGAGCTTGTTTATATGCAAGTCTCATTTTGGTTTGCCTAGGGAGCCTGTCACTTTGCCTTCTTTAGGGAAGTTGCTGTAAGCAAACTAGAAAGAACCAGTAAGGACATCTAGTTCAATCCTTGTGCCTGCCAGTGGAGGTAAATCAATAAGAAGTGTCTTAAATTTTTATCGCTTTGCACATCAAACAACTGGCAGGATCTGCTTCACTAACCATTTCCTCCTTTGCCCAGAACAAAAGTAGTACTCTGGCTTCCTAAGTAGCAGGCTGTCTTTGGGATATCTTTATGTCTTCAAACAGTGGTTGGAACTCCAGGTCAGAATAGGATATATTTAACAACCACTGAAGACCCCCAGTCACAACAGCATTCAAATTATTAGGGACATTTTGTCTGATCCTGCCCTCTAAAATTGTTGTGTATTTTATACTTGTATTAGGGTAAAAACAAAGAAATTATCAAAGGAGTGTCATCATGTGGTCAGGGATTTCAGTCTGTAAATAAACTCAGTTTAAAAATGGACTCTTCCTCACCACACCCACATTTATTTCCATTT